>NC_091347.1:27706566-27791566 GCF_038502225.1 Cherax quadricarinatus
TACTAGTTTCCCGGCTGTCTTTTCACAAGGGCATAGACATAATCCAATGACAACCATCACTACTTTTCACCTCGAAAACAAAGTCCGTCTTACTTAAATCCCTTAATAGATTTTATAATGCTAACACCAACGGTATATAGCTTACCAACGACCATTCGTCTCCACTCAATTCCTTCAGGTGGGTGTCTTGACGCTGGTGAATGGGTCTTGGAGCTTCCCTTCTCTGGGATTAACACTGATTACTTCCCATTCTTCAGGGGCTATCTAGCATCTACGAGTTTAGCGCGTCGCCTTGAATAATATAATGATGGTCAATCCCGTGTAGCATGATGGCTCATGTATGATGGGTACTTGTGTGGGCTAGAGGTGGAGTGTAACATCAGTATCACTTAAAGCATTGTCAGCGTCCTTTATCACTAACTCGAGTGACGTTGTCGACTTCTTCCTCTCATCCACATTTCTGAAAAGTGTTGGATCTTGCAGTACAAAACTAAATTTTTATTATCAAGAGCATGGAATAGTAAGACAATTCTATTCTAGACCTGTATAGGTCATGTTAATTTTGGAAGGTTTTCCAACACAATAAGTGTCAGGGGCCCAAACTGTTCACCTATCTCCCAGCAGGCACCTGAAGTCAGTACCTGGCCAGCCGGGCTGTGGTTCGTACGTCGGGTTGCGTGCGGCCAGCATTAATAGCCTAATTGATCAGATCCTGATCCACCGAGTGGATCATGGAGGGTTTCGGGGGCGTTGACCCCCGAAACCCTCTCCAGGTATACTCCAGCTCGGAATGTTATTTACTTTGGCATCTCAATATTTTTTTACTATTAATTTATGATTCATGTTTGTTATCACTAGTAAAGCAATGGGGCAAACGATTCTTGTTACTAAATTTACATAAACGACAGCAAAGTGTCATAAATGGTTTAAAAAACCTACAAGTTGAAGATTGAGACACTTGTGCAACATATGGGAATCTTTATTGAGGAAACGTTTCGCCACACAGTGGCTTCATCAGTCCAATACAAATCAGAAGGGTGTAAGGAGAGGAGTTTGAGGTAATCAGTCCCTCAGCCTGGAGTTTGTTGCGTGGGATCTTGATACAAAGAATTCTTCAACCTTGTCCAACCTTTGGATGAAGACCTAATTGACTAGTGGATGGTACCACTATGAACCCGCCTCCTGCTTCGCCTCACCTGACTACAGTATATAAGCCACGTCTACGGCCCTATGCTGTACTTTCTACAAGATTGATGGACTAAACATCGACTCCAGGCTGAGGGACTGATTACCTCAAACTACTCCTCTCCTTACACCCTTCTGATTTGTATTGGACTGATGAAGCCACTGTGTGACGGAATGTTTCCTCAATAAAGATTCCCATATGTTGCATAAGTGTCTCAATCTTCGACAGCAAAGTGGGAGAAAGGAAACAAACAGGTATTGTCTAATAGTTTAACTGAGCCAGGCAAAGTTTCTTTGGCCCTGATACTGGTGAAGGGTGCCTAATACAAAGAAGAGGATCCATCCTCACTTTCCTTGGATCAAACCAGATTACTTTCCCTTCCCCATAAGTTTTACAACCCCTTAAAGTTTCAAAGACCCCAAACGCTTACCTCTAGACAAACATTATAACCAGTAATGAAATACAGTATCTGTCGTCACTGATGCAACTGCCTTCACAACAGCTACAAAAAATGCCCAAAGGATTACATGCATCATTGTGCATACGCTTGTGAAATCAAGGACAAACTAAACAGTAACGAAAATTCAGTGGCAGTAATTTTAAATGTAGTGAGCGACAGTGGTTCCTGAACAACATTTAGGGATATAAAATGCTGCTGCTGCTGGTTTATTCGTCAGGAAACAGACAAGTCTACTGACACAGGTCTATCAATTAAAGACTCCTAACTGTTGAAGCATCATCCGCTGGCTTACCACACTGAGCAACATATTTAAAAAAAAAAATGATGAACTACCTAGTATATACTATGATTTCGACTCCGATAACTGTGTATGACCAACACGGATTTAGCGCTTCATTATTTTGAATATAACCCGCTTCTAGATTCCTGTTGAGTGTAGACATGCCTGAGACTTACCTGCAGGCACGCGTGAGATTCGCCTGTAGATATGCAAGAGACTTACTTGTAGAGACAGTAGTGCTGTATAATGAATAAGGTGTCGAAGAAAATTGAGAGTAATCCCAGTCCCAGCTTAGTTGGGTCTGCCAGCACAGATCGCCAGTCATCTGAAGAATACAAGAGGGTGCACTGTAGCAGGTAAATATCGCTTCGAAACTCGAGGCGATGGTGTTTAATGAGATAATTTTTTCGCTCTCTCCTGAATGAAATTGTAATTTCTACAGCCTGGTTTACGACCACGATATGGTGAAAATTCCTCAGAAGCAATAATGTCTGTGTCCCTAATATGAACTATATCAAGGGACGAATATTGGAGGGCGTGGAGATGTACTAGGGCGCAAATGTCCATTTAGTCGGAATTGCTTGGTCACATTGCAGGACCACTCACATCATTTAGCACTTGATCACCTAGTGATATACACGTCTCTGTCATCTGGGTACTGTACTTACAGTATTTTTTGACAGGAATGAGATTTTTTCTCGTTTGTTTGCCAGTAAATCCGGCCGATTGTCAGGTTGTTCTTATAAGGATCAGTTATTCATAGAAAGCACATGTAGACAGTACGCACAACTATAAAATAATATATATATATATATATATATATATATATATATATATATATATATATATATATATATATATATATATATATATATATATATTATATATATATTATATATTATATATTATGCAAACAATCGCAGACGGGCGATCTTAACTATGAAGGACAAGCCACGGGGGCTTGTCCTGCATATATATATATATATATATATATATATATATATATATATATATATATATATATATATATATATATATATATATATATATATATATATCAAATATTGCAAACCAAGTGATACAAGATTCAAAACAACCACGGGGGGAGTGTTGCATTCCAGTAAAGGCGGTCCGCTGAGAAGGTTCACCATCATTCACACAATCACTGTCTTTGCAGAGGTGCCCAGATATGACAGTCTAGATGTCACTCCAAACAGTAAATATCCCAGACCCCTCCTTTGAAGTGCAGGCATTGTACTTCCCACCTCCAGGACTCGAGTCCAGCTAACCGGTTTCCCTGAATCCCTTCACAAAATATTACCCTGCTCACACTCCAACAGCTCGTCAGGTCCCAAAAACCATTCGTCTCCATTCACTCGTATCTAACACGCTCTCACATGCCTGCTGCATGTGTGTGTATGTATATTTACACTTTGAAAATTTTAAGGGGACTAATCCCAAATCTGCACACGGAAATCACTCCCTATGAAAGCAAAAGACTCGGCAGCTGGTGCAGCATCCTCTTAATGAAAACCAGGGGAGCCATGAGTACGCTAAGAAGCAACAGGGGCCCAAGACTGTTCAATTGCCTCCCAGCATACATAAGGGAAATCACCAATAGAACCCTGTCTTCAAAGGGGAGCTGGACAGGCACCTTAGTCCCGACCAACCTGGCTGTAGTTTGTTCGTCGGTCAGCAGTAACAGCCTGGTTGATCAGACCTTGATCCACCGCGAGGCCTGGTCATGGACAGGGCCGCGGGAAGGATGACTCGAAATATCCTCAAGGTATAAAGAGTGGGATTCTTACCACACTGACCCATTGCATGCTACTCATCCCAGACTCATAGACTATGGATGAAAGGGTATTTTGCCCACCTATATAAACCCAAAGGCACAACTTGCAGAAACAAACTTTTATTGGGACAACGTTTCGCTCTGTGTCGAACTTTAGATAAAAGCTGTACACAGTAAAAGTGTGTCCCAGGAAAAGCTTCCTCTGGAACTTGCGTCTAGCCTCCTACTTGTAGAAGCTGGTCTCTCTGAGGGAAAGGAGATAATAGGCAAACTTAATAGGACTTAGTTGATGGAGAGGGGAAAGCGGAAGGGGTGAGATGGGAAGGAAAGGAAGGAGGAAGGGGTGTGATGGGGAGGGGAAAGGAGGAGGAAATTAGGTTAAGTTAAGTAAGAGTTGTCAGGATATAGGACAAGTGTTTCTTGAAGTGGGTCTTAGTCATATGATGATCCTCCACTGGAGTTGTTGGTCATCTGACAGAGGCCTTCACAGGCTTACCCGTCCACCCTTTAAAAAAAATACATATTATACAATGTGAGGAGGAGGGTAAGGAAGATTTGTGGTCGGGAGGGTGGAGGAAGAGGTGAGATAGTAAAGGGGAATAAAGGAGTAAACAATGAGAGGTTCACGTACCATAGTTACCAGCCAGTAGGAACATCTGCAACAGGCTGAAAGTTCCACCAATGAAGTCAAGGATAACTTGCCAGATGTTCCAGCCGGAGGTGCTCTGACGGCGGTAGTTCTCATACAGCTGTGTGAGGCAGACACGAATGAGAGACACGCAGAGTGAGATTCTGTGACAGAGACATGTCAGTGAGGAAGAGCGAAATACTTGTATATAAAAGGCACGTTCAGGGAGGAGGAATAATTACGTTAAACGATGGGGAGTTCCATGACACCTAATTCCCTAAACAGGAAGTCCTAACTTACAAATGAGATGCGATTTTTTTTTTATTGACTTACGATCGAGTTGTTCGTAAGTGCCCAGTTTATAAGTGAGATAACTTGGCTGGTAAGCTGAAGCTCTCCTGTACTCACCTGGCCCTAAGGTTTTCACTTTACACTACGAGACTCGTCTAGTATTGTGAAATTAATATAAGAGATGGACTCACCTAGCCATTATCCGCACCGGGTTCACAGGAATATATTTGACCTTAGGGAACTTACCTGAAGCTGTAAGATTGACCTGGGGTGTGACACTCGCCTGAGGCTGTGAGAACCCACCTGGGGAATGTACTTGATGCAGGTGATAATAAGCTTGATGTATGAGAGCCAGTAGAGGAGATCGAGCCAGAGGAGGGAGTCAACGGTAGGCACCAGCACGCACCCAACCACTGCACTTAACACCAACACTCCAGAGATGACCATGCACGGCGTGGACACCCGCTGACCCGGTGCTCTCTTGTTTCACCACATACAAACCCAGGGTGTTAGTACACTACACTACACTATACACTACACTACCCAAAACAACAACACAACACACGAGGCACTTCTTTTCGTCTTTTTATAGGAAACTCTCTCGAAAACTTCTGAAATCCAAGTAAACGTCATCTATCAGTTTTATTCCTGTGTAATTTTTGTGACTGTTATATTATCTTAATTAGCAGAAATTTTGATTAATCATAGTTCTCCAGGTGGTTTATTATTGCAAGAGTTTTGAATTAGTATTTGTTAGTTAAAAGTCTTAACATTTGTTGTGAACTTCTTTCTAGACATTTCCTCACCCATATATCTAATAGTAATTAAATACATTACGAGAGAAACATGTGTTTCTTAAGAATTCATTTATATGAACGTTTATCAATGGCAGTTTCTATATGCTGTATGACCCTTGTGGGTTTAGCGCTTAATTCTGACTAATAATAATATTTCTATATTTTTTTAATATTTTATAATAATCTATATTATTTGCGTAGCCTTTTATCGGTTCTCCAATTTCCAGTACATGATTTTTATAATAAATTCCACCATCCATGAAAAACAAAGAGAGACAGGGGTAAAGTCTGGTCCTGTGATAGCTACTTACATGATAGAAGAAGCACTGAACAATCTCGATAGCAGTACATAGCAGAGCGTACAGTGGAAAGATCACATCATTGAGTCTGACGTGTAGTACACTGCTGGGGTGCCGGATAAAGTACTCCTCCTGGGGAAGGCAGTGTACTACATGTAGTATACCCATGCTATATCTGTGCCCACACTTGACAGTGTACTACATGTAATTTGGATTTGCGACTGTTGTATATGTGCTTTACGCAGTGCGCTAAATATCGCCTAATTCTCATTGTAGACCCCTCCCCCTCCCTTGCTTTGATGCCGGTGAACGGCCTTTGGTTCAAGGAATTGAGTAACTGTAGATAGTTTATGCTGGAGGAGCGAGTAGCTGGCCATTCTTACATGTATGTATCCGAGGTGTGAATGGTTGATTACCTTTGTAACTTGTTCAGCTATCAAAACTTTGCAGCCCAGTCCCTGGACCCATTATGTACCTCTGTAATCTTCTGACTACCGCCCACAGGATGAGTATGGTGTGCATAATAAAAATACTAAACTAACTGTGTCCAAGGGCTACACAAGTGTTGGCCTCTTGTTCCTCACCTTAATGGCATGGATCCAGTAGAGTCCCATGTTGAAGATGAAGTAAGAGAAGAACCCAATGAAGTTGAAGGTGATGAAGTCAAAACTGAAGCCCTCCACGCTGCAACAAATACGAACGAGACTCATCAAGCACATGTCTTATATCATTATGAAAAAATTCAACCTTTCAAGGAAGGAGGGTGGGTGCCTTGATGCTGGCCAAGATCTCTTCATCCAAAGAATTGGAGTTACCCTTACCTTCATCAGGTAAAACCTTATTACCTTTCATTTCCCATGCGCTGTTTACCTGGAGTTTACCTGGAGAGAGTTTCGGGGGTCAACGCCCCCGCGGCCCGGTCTGTGACCAAGCCTCCTGGTGGATCAGCGCCTGATCAACCAGGCTGTTGCTGCTGGCTGCACGCAAACCAACGTACGAGCCACAGCCCGGCTGATCAGGAACTGACTTTAGGTGCTTGTCCAGTGCCAGCTTGAAGACTGCCAGGGGTCTGTTGGTAATCCTTCTTATGTGTGCTGGGAGGCAGTTGAACAGTCTCTTATTGTATGGTCTCTTAACGTGCTAGTGACACCCCTGCTTTTCATTGGGGGGATGGTGCATCGCCTGCCAAGTCTTTTGCTTTCGTAGTGAATGATTTTCGTGTGCAAGTTCGGTACTAGTCCCTTTAGGATTTTCCAGGTGTATATAATCATGTATCTGCGTTCCAGGGAATACAGGTTTAGAAACCTCAAGCGCTTCCAGTAATTGAGGTGTTTTATCTCCGTTATGCGCGCCGTGAAAGTTCTCTGCCTTGAAAGTTCACCTGCCTTGAAAGGTGCTGTTAGAGTGCAGCAATATTCCAGCCTAGATAGAACAAGTGACCTGAAGAGTGTCATCATGGGCTTGGCCTCCCTAGTTTTGAAGGTTCTCATTATCCATCCTGTCATTTTTCTAGCAGATGCGATTGATACAATGTTATGGTCCTTGAAGGTGAGATCCTCCGACATAATCACTCCCAGGTCTTTGACGTTGGTGTTTCGCTCTATTTTGTGGCCAGAATTTGTTTTGTACTCTGATGAAGATTTAATTTCCTCATGTTTACCATATCTGAGTAATTGAAATTTCTCATCGTTGAACTTCATATTGTTTTCTGCAGCCCACTGAAAGATTTGGTTGATGTCCGCCTGGAGCCTTGCAGTGTCTGCAATGGAAGACACTGTCATGCAGATTCGGGTGTCATCTGCAAAGGAAGACACGGTGCTGTGGCTGACATCCTTGTCTATGTCGGATATGAGGATGAGGAACAAGATGGGAGCTAGTACTGTGCCTTGTGGAACAGAGCTTTTCACCGTAGCTGCCTCGGACTTTACTCTGTTGACGACTACTCTCTGTGTTCTGTTAGTTAGGAAATTATAGATCCATCGACCGACTTTTCCTGTTATTCCTTTAGCGCGTATTTTGTGCGCTATTACGCCATGGTCACACTTGTCGAAGGCTTTTGCAAAGTCTGTATATATTACATCTGCATTCCTTCTAGTGCATTTAGGACCTTGTCGTAGTGATCCAGTAGTTGAGACAGACAGGAGCGACCTGTTCTAAACCCATGTTGCCCTGGGTTGTGTAACTGATGGGTTTCTAGATGGGTGGTGATCTTGCTTCTTAGGACCCTAACAAACTAACCTACACAAGCAAAGTTCAGTATTACTTGAACTTCTTAGGGTTAACAAGACCTTACTGGAATTAAGAGGAATCTAATTCCTTTGAAATTTATCGTATCTATGATAAGATAAATTTCAGATATATTGGAAGAGCAAGAACATATTAGTAAAAATGAAAACGAAAACTATAATTATCGTATACAGCATAGGTCACTTTAAGTAAATGTAGTCCATACTCTAACACTGTAAAGTGTTACGTAAATCACGGTATTTTGCATTAAATTTTGATGACCATAAAAAAAAAAATTGAGTCACAAACCTCCTCCGACGCCAGATGTGAATGATTTGCGGGAGGAAGGAGATATCCCAGGCGATGGTATAGATCCAGCCCAGTACGTTACTCGCCACGTTGATGTTCGGGTTAGTCATCACCGACACCAAAGCAAAGGCTTCCGTGGCCCTCGTCCTGGAGGGAAGAGAGCGGTCAAATAGATTTGTGCACTTACCTAGGCAGTATTTATTAGGATTGACCTTCAGCGCCTAGTTCTGCCTCTTGACTATTAATATACCTTTGTAATAAATCTCAGACCCCCATGGGTCTGCTGTATTTACATTTGAATTCGTGTTTAAAGTTAACCTTCATACTTCCTACCATAGTGAAAGATAAAGGAAGATGATTTGTTATTATATGATTTACTGCAACATGTTGAAGACAGTCATGGGAATAAACGAAAAACTAAGCCATATGTGAAGAGTGACGTATTAGAACACATCTCTAGGATAACATGAACAGAGATAGAGGTTAGTTCAATACAGATAATCTGCATGAAAATGGAGTGGGAGCACAAGATTAAGATACATTCATCAAGAAGAGTGAGGGTATTTGGGAATGGTAAATGTTAGAATAGAAGGCAGTTTTATCTAGATAGGTACTCAAAAGTTTGGCAGTAAATTTAAACTAAAAAATCCACGCTGAAAATTATTTTTTATACAGTTGTTCATGGTACGTTAAAAAAAAAACACATGCACGCACAACACCCGGACATAAATGTGATCGAATCGAGATAGATTTTTATAATTATGTGATCATAGATTGAGCCACGACTGGCTGAAGTATCTTCACTAAGCATCTCATCCACAAAAAAAAAGGTGAAGTGATCCTATATTTTAACAATGAATGAGACTTGAGATCTCATTTAAACTTTTAAGATTCTATAGCATAGGGCCTATTTAAGGTGCAAAACTATTTAATAAAATATGAGAAAAAATCCGGGGCAAGAGGCGCAACACCAATAGTGTTATAAGTTTTATTTTCTCTTACAAAACACTGGAACAGCCTGTCCTCTTGAGTGATAAATGCTAAAAAATATAGCTGATTATTGAACTCTGAAGTTAAGCTTGTGAACCACCTAAGACGATTAGTTGATCATGGACCATGCAGGGCATAGTGGTAGTATATATGTACTAGTAGCAGTTTAAGTGTAAATTCTGTATCTACCTTCCTATTAATTACATATCCACACAAGTTTTAAAAGCGGGAAAAGAACTGTAATTTGTCTTCCCGATACGTGCAGTTTACGTAAATGTTTTCCTCTCTATAGTTTATACGTCTTTTCCGTGAATAAAACTCTTAGATTATTCGGTGGTAGTGTTCATGTGGCCTTTGGGCCGTCGCAACCATTCAACCCAAGAAAAATGTAGATCTTCCAGACACGGTCCCCACACTCGATGGTGTGACAGGGTTCAAGTGACCAAAAATAACAATCTGAAGTGATAGCCTGAGATAGGTTAAGGTTGAGTCATGTGAGTCATCGTGGAGAGAAAACCCTTCAGAATTCCCCACAGCAGCAAGCTTCTCGAGACTTAGATAAGAGCACGTTTAAGACATTTTGTAACAGCGTTGTATATGGAGTTCGCCTCCACCACTTCAACATCCAGTTCATTCCTCTTTCCTACTACCCTGACACTGACAACCTACTTCCTAACATCCCTATGGCTCATCTGAGTTTTCAGTTTCCAGTTGTGGCCCCCTTGTTCTTGTGTCCCATCTCTGAAACATTCTAGCCCTCTCCACCTTGTCAGTTCCTCTCGATATTTTATACGTTGTTATCATGTCACTCCTTCCCCCCTCCCGCTTTCCCTCCTATCCTCTAGTGTCATCAGGTTGACTTCCCTAAACCTCTCCTCATAAGACATACCCGTTAGCTCCGGAACCAGTCTTACTGCAAACGTGTGTGCGTGCGTGCGCGTGCGCACACCTATTTGTTGTTGCAGGGGTCGATTCTCAGATCCTGGTCCTGCCTCTTTAATTGTCAGTCTTCATATTCACTCCCTTTTAACCTCGTGAACCCTATCGTACCTGCTTTTAAAACTATGTATGGAGCCTATCTCCACCACTTCTTTATCAAGAATGTTCCACTTCCCGACCACTCTGAGACTGAAGAAATACTTGCTAACATCCCTGTAGCTCATCTGTGGCTAACTTCAAGCGATGTCCCCGAGTTCCCGTTTCTCTTTTCTCAAACAGCCTATTCATGTCTACCTTATCAATTCTCCTGAGTATTTTGTATGTTATCATGTCCTCCCAGGCTCTTCTGTCCTCCAGTGTCATTAGGTCTAATTCCGTTAGCTGATGCCCCTTCATTCAGTAACAAGCCATGTTGCATTCTTCTATACTTTCTCCAGTTTCTTAACGTGTTTTTTTTCCAGGTGCGGGTTCATTCTGGCGCTGCACACTTCATGATGGCTCTAACGTATGTTGTATAAAGGAACTGGAATGACTGTTGAGATTCCTGAACGTTACAGTTACGGTTGCCAGACGAGCATTGGCTGCAGAGGTTATTCGGCTGGTTTGAGCTTCTGGTGTAATATTGGGCACTATGCTCACCTCTAGGTCTTTATCTTCGAGTGAAATATGCAGCTTCTGTCCCCCTAGTCTATACCTCATTTCCGGTCTTCTTGCTCCTTCCCCAATCTTGCCTGGAGATGAATTAAAGCAACCACTTATCTGACCACTCTTGGCAATTTGTACAAATCCCTTCGGAGTCCTTCCTTTCCATCGTCTGTTTTTATTCTCATTAGTTTTACATCATCATCAAGCAGGGATATATCTGAATCAGTCTCACATGAAATGTTACTCACATAAACCAAAAACAGTACTGGTCCTAATACCGATTCTTGCGGAACTCCGCTATTTATTCTTCCTCAGTTTGATGTCTCTTCCTGACAGTCACTCTTTGCTTCCTTCCCCTAAAATACTCTTTGATCCACTGGAGTACTTTCCCACACATTGGAGAAAATCTTTGTTTCTATCCAGCTGTAATTTAGCATGATAATTGTTCAGGACGGACCGAAACGTTGTCTAAAATTTCTTCTCTAATGTGTAGATTATTTGAGAGGTGTTGGGAGGTGGTATGTGAGGAGAGAAATGAGAGTTTGTATGGAGAAGACTAAAAAATATAGGTGACTTTTGTAGTCTCCCCCAAGTTTTTTTTTTATACCAGAAGAATGATGACAAGAATGTAAATGGGAAGGGTTCGGGTAAGATAGAGCGGTAAAAAACTATTTTGGGTAGACAGGAAGAGAGAGAGAGGCAGCATAAAGTAGTACAAAATCATAATAGTAGATTGATAATATGGTGAGGAGGGACGATAAAGAACGATGAGCTTACTCTACCAGTCCCTTCGGGAAAGCCTCAGCAGTGAGTGTGGCCTTGCCGTTGTTGGTGGTGGTGAGGTTAAGGGGCCACCAGTCCCCGGGGGAGCCGTCACATAGCTCCAGGGACAGCGGAAGGTCACCCACATCCTTGGTCAGGTTGAAGGTCACGATGACACATCCTGTGAACTCTTCGCTGTAACACCAACGTAACAATTGCACTTGAGAATTTTCCTAACTACCGAGGGACTTTACACATTTATTGTCCTTCAGTTACAATGGATGATTTCGAATAATTACAAACTAAAACAAATTTACAGGAATTTAAAACTAAAGCAGATGATGGTACGACACTTAGACAAGTGTGAAACATTAAGCGATAAGAAAGAAGGTGAAACGAGTGTCACTGAAAAGATAAAGTTGAGAGTATCAAGGCTCAGAAGATGCAGAGTTATCACATGAGATGATTAAAGGATTCATTTAGAAGTATAGTTACCTGAGAGTGAGATTAAAGGTGTAGACATCACCCACTGTTAGGTCCACCTCGTGAGGGGAGATGGTGAGGGAGGCGTTGCCTTCGGTCACAGACTGAAAACCTGGCAAGGAAGATGAGGGCGATGCATAGTTCAATAGTGGAACGTTACGCTAACAACTAAAAAGACCTGGATCTAATACCCATGCAGAACAGAGGCATGGGTAAGTCTCCTTGCACCTGGGTCACCTGTATTCCTCCGTTATTGTCGATTGCATTCTAAGAGAGAACCCAAATGAAAATATGCTGCTACATACTTGGCTGTGTTGGGTTATCTAGGGTTAATAACCCTCCTTGGTTAAATAATAATAATGGGAATATTCTTCTCTTACTAACACTCACCTTGTGCACGGTATGGACTTGTTGGCCCGGCCTTGTCCCGTATCTCTGTACCCATGAAAACAATTCGTGTACACACCATTATCAAACGCTTTCAGACATTGCTGTTTATCATATGAGGAAAGGCGCAGATAAAGGTCATTACGATTATCATAAAAAAATAGAAATCAATTTTCGATTACTTCGTCAAAAGACTTCATGCACCGCTAGTGTGGGATTGTTGAAGGCAGAAGGCAAGGAGGAACAAAATAATATGTAAATGTTTATTGTATTAGTTCTCTGTGAGTTACACGCCGCCCATGGTCAAACTTGGTTACCTGATATTATTAGTAGTAATAATGATCTTTATTTCTACAAGTACATGTACAAGGTATACAGGCCTAGCTGACATCAATGACATACTACTATACAGAAAGCCCCTTGTTATGCAGAGCATTTCGGGCAAATTAAATAAATTTTGTCCCAGGATGCGACCCACACCAGTCGACTAACACCCAGGTACCTGTTTTACTGATAATTAAACGTGGACAGCGGGTGTCTTAAGGAAGCACGTCTTTATGTTTTCCAGCCGTACCAGGGATCGATCCCTGGACCTCAGTGTGTGAGCTGAAGGTCTTTAAATAAAAGGAGACTAAACTGCCCTCCATTTTCTTGGATTCAGTAGCGGCACCAGCAGAGGTCTAGAGCCCCCGCCCCTATATTCACCACCATCCCCCAAATAATGATAATGATAATGCAAGACTCCAAAATAACAGTTTAAAGTATAAAACACTCCTACGGAATTATTATAATCATGGGAAAGCACTAAATCCGTAAGTCACACATCGTCTGAGGAATGGGAAGTTACCAAGTTTGATCCAAGGAAGAAGAGGGCAACTAATTTCTAGACTTTAATCCTAACAAACCAACCGTAAGGGTCTTAATGATATAATCAGCGGAGTTCCATTACTGAATGCTCACCATCTATCCAGTCTTGTGTTACTACGTTACTCATTGATGTATCCCTTCAAATGTTATACGGTGATAAACAGAACAAAACTTGAGTGTTGTTACAGTCTTACCCGCAGAAGACATGGGAGAAGCTATCAGCAGCAGCAACAGCAGGAGGATGAGACCAGCATCAGCTCTCAGAAGGGCAGTTTTGGACCAGCCTTGTTTGCCCAACATTGCTCTAAATCAAGCTTCCTCTGAACGACTCCTTGTAATTCCCTATATTTTTATTATGAAGTTATAAAGCCATATATTTTAAATATACAACGCTCATCTATCACACAGGCATTATTTATGGGCCTGATTTACACGATTTTGTTATGGCTAATATTGAGCACAAGTAAGGGACAAATTTCGGTTGTTATACGAATACTGAACAACAGTAAGGGACAAATGAAAACTGAAGGGAGTCCCGTGGGTACCATGAAGCAACAGCACTCACAGTACCATTCCCGTCTCTTATGTACAAGACATTTCGGGTCTTATCAGACTTTAATCAAGGAGATATGATCTGTCACGTGGACATAGATCAAAAAAGTAAGATAGGACTTGTCAAGTGTCTCACTAGAAACCACTTTTATTAATTAAGCACGTCATGGTTACAATATTTCCAAGATTATACCTGGAGGGTGTTGCGGGGGTCAACGCCCCCGCGGCCCTCTCCATGACCAAGCCCTGAGGCGGATCAGGACCAGATCAACCAGGCAGCTACTACTGGCCGCACGCAATCCAACGAACGATCTACAGCCTGGTTGGTCAGGTACTGACTTAGTCTGTCCAGCTTCTCCTTGAAGACAGCTAGGGGTCTTTTGGTAATACCCCTTATGTATTCTATGAAGTATTTGAAGTCTTTGGCCCCTGATACTTATTGTGTTATCTCTTAGTGTACTCATGGCACCCCCTGCTTTTCATTCGATGATATTGCACCGCCAGCCGAGTCTTTTGCTTTCGTAGGGAGTGATTTCCGTATGCAGATTTGGGACTAGTCCCTCTAGGATTTTCCAAGTGTAAATTATGACGTATCTTTCTCGCCTGCGTTCCAAGGAAAACAGGTCAAGGGACTTCAAACGGTCACAGTAATTGAGGTGCTTTATTGTAGTTGTATGTGCAGTGAAAGTTCTCTGTATGTTCTCCAGATCTGCAGTTTCGCCTGCCTTGAGAAGGTCCGTTAGTGTACAGAAGTATTTCAGCCTAGAGAAAACAAGTGATTTAAAGATAATCATCCTTGGCTTGGCATCCCTTGATTTGAAGGTTTTCATTTTCTATCGCATCATTTTCTTACCAGATGTAATAGAAACATTGTTGTGATCTTTGAAAGTAAGATTTTTCTGGCATTATTACTCCCAAGTCCTTCGCATTAGTTTTTCGCTCTATTGTGTGGTTAGAATTTGTTGCATACTCCAATTCAGTTTTTATTTCCTCAAGTTTTCCTTAGCGATGTAATTACAATTTGTCCTCAGTGAACGTATATAGCTTTCTGAGGCCCATTTGAAGAATTAGTTTATATCCGCTTGGAGATCTGCAGTGTCCTCAGTGAATGACACTCTCATAAAATTTTAGTATCTTCAGCAAAAGAAGACACGATACTATAGCTTACATCTCTGTCTCTGTCAGATATGAGGATGAGAAAAAAGATGGGAGAGAATATTGAGCTTTTTGTTGTTGTGCCGAATTTCAGAATATCTCTCAGCTTATCATATATAGATAATATTTATTTGCAAATGATTATTTTTTGTCTGTTTGCCAGTCTAAATAATTTATGTGTAGCCTATATCTTATGATATACAACCCGCACATAGGAGAATGAAACTTATGACGTTTCGGTCTTACTAGGGCCATTAAGCGCGACAGAAAAGCAGTAGTAAGTAGTGCATTAGTGGCAATTTGAAAGTAATGGTAGTGACACAAGAGTCAGAGAGTGGAATGTAAATAAAACAAAACTACAGGTAGTCTAAGAACGAGAGAGAAAAAGCAGCACTACAGGTGAGCAAATGGCCCACGAGGGTAGGACAAAACCCAGAGAGAAAACTCATAGGCAGAAGAAAAAGGCAGAGAAAATAAAGGGAAAGAGAAGACGTAAAGGGAGATAAAGATCAGGTCAGATAAGATAAGATTTCGTTCGGATTTTTAACCCCGGAGGGTTAGCCACCCAGGATAACCCAAGAAAGTCAGTGCGTCATCGAGGACTGTCTAACTTATTTCCATTGGGGTCCTTAATCTTGTCCCCCAGGATGCGACCCACACCAGTCGACTAACACCCAGGTACCTATTTGCTGCTAGGTGAACAGGACAACAGGTGTAAGGAAACGTGTCGAAATGTTTCCACCCGCCGGGAATCGAACCCGGACCCTCAGTGTGTGAAGCGGGAGCTTTAGCCACCAGGCCACCGGGCCACCATATGAATATGATAATGGTATACAATACCGACGAAGTTGATTACTAAGAAACATGCACACTTTTTTGGTATCTTTATTCCTCTGTATTCAGTCGAATACAGAGTAGGCAGTAGAGATGAAAAGACGATGTAATCGGTCTATCACCCTCGAAGACGTAGTGTTGAAGTGTTCAGCTTGAAGAAGAGTTCTGCTCCATAGTCTGGGATGATGTGAAATTGCAGCAACAGAATGGAGACTTAGATACTGTCAAAAGTAAGGCGCAGCACTGCAAGTAAGTTTATTCAGGTATACACAAATAGTTACATAGATTATTATACATAGCAGTATATGTGTAGAGAACCTAGGATAACCCAAAAAAGTCAGACAGAGTGACTTATTTCCATTGGGGTACAGAAGAAATCTTCGACAACTTTATTACCTGACCACTAGTTACGAGTGAGAAAAGTTGGATTTGAGAGGGACCTACCTAGTAGGTTTGCTACACTGCCTCGTAGTGAAGTGATTACATTCTTACTTCTACTAGTAGGCCCTTCTTTTCTGTTTCAAGATTTTTTGCGCCTCGGTTTGGCAGTATACAAGTCTCCATTCTTTTGCTTCAGCTTCACATTGTTCCAGAATATGGAAGAATAAGTGTTCCTTTCCCATCGGTCGTCACTGGATTTTGGGGGAATTTCTAGAGTGGATGCCATCCTGGCATACACACTAGAAAACTGGATCGGAATATTAAACAAGTTCTAACCATATAGCAGGGTGAAAAACTAATGTGAAAGACCTGGAAGTGATGTCAGAAAATATCACTTTCAAAGATCATAAAAATGTATCTATACCACATCTGCTAGGAAAATGATAGGATGAATAATGAGCACCTTCAAAACTAGGGATGCGAAGCCAATGCTGATTCTCTTCAAATAGTTTGTTCTCTCTAAGTTGGAATAAAGCTGTACACTAACAGCCAAACCATACCACGGGCGGGATTTGAACCCGCGGTCAGACAGTCTCAAAACTCCAGGCCGTCGCGTAAACTATGTATGGTTCCTGCCTCCACTACTTCACTTGCTAGGCTATTCCACTTGCTGACAACTCTATGACTGAAGAAATACTTCCTAACGTCCCTGTGACTCGTCTGAGTCTTCAGCTTCCAGTTGTGACCCCTTGTCCCTGTGTCCCCTCTCTGGAACATCCTATCTTTGTCCACTGTGTCTATTCCCCGCAGTATCTTGTATGTCGTTATCATGTCTCCCCTGACCCTTCTGTCCTCCAGTGTCGTCAGTCCGATTTCCCTTAACCTTTCCTCGTACGACATTCCCTTGAGCTGTGTGTGTCAGTCAGTGTCAGTGACAGTGTGTGTACTCACCTATTTGTACTCACCTATTTGTGGTTGCAGGGGTCGAGTCCTAGCTCCTGGCCCCGCCTCTTCACCGGTTGCTACTAGGCCCTCTCTCTCCCCGCTCCATGAGCTTTATCAAACCTCGTCTTAAAACTGTGTATGGTTCCTGCCTCCACTACGTCATTTTCTAGGCTATTCCACTGCCTTACAACTCTATGACTGAAGAAATACTTCCTACTATCTCTCTGACTCATTTGTGTCTTCAACTTCCAATTGTGGCCTCTCGTTTCTGTGTCCCCTTCCTGGAACATCCTGTCTTTGTCCACCTTGTCTATTCCACGCAGTATATGTCGTTATCATGTCTCCCCTGACCCTCCTGTCCTCCACTGTCGTCAGGCCGATTTCCCTTAAACTTTCTTCATAGGACATTCCCCTTAGCTCTGGAACTAACCTTGTCGCAAACCTTGGTACTTTCTCTAGTTTCTTGACGTGCTTTATCAAGTGCGGGTTCCAAACAGGTGCTGCATACTCCAGTATGGGCCTGACATACACGGTGTACAGTGTCTTGAATGATTCCTTACTAAGGTATTGGAATGCTGTTCTCAGGTTTGCCAGGCGCCCATATGCTGCAGCAGTTATCTGATTGATGTGTGCTTCCGGAGACATGCTCGGTGTTATATTCACCCCAAGATCTTTCTCCTTGAGTGAGGTTTGCAGTCTTTGGCCACCTAGCCTATACTCTGTCTGTGGTCTTCTGTGCCCTTCCCCTATCTTCATGACTTTGCATTTGGCAGGATTAACTTCGAGAAGCCATTTGCTGGACCAGGTGTCCAGTCTGTCCAGGTCTCTTTGAAGTCCGGCCTGGTCCTCATCAGATTTAATTCTCCTCATTAACTTCACATCATCTGCAAACAGGGACACTTCTGAGTCTAACCCTTCCGTCATGTCGTTCACATATACCAAAAATAGCACTGGTCCTAGGACCGACCCCTGTGGGACCCCGCTCGTCACAGGTGCCCACTGTGATACATCATTACGTACCATGACTCGTTGTTGCCTCCCTGTCAGGTATTCTCTGATCCATTGCAGTGCCCTTCCTGTTATATGTGCCTGATGCTCTAGCTTCTGCACTAATCTCTTGTGAGGAACTGTGTCAAAGGCCTTCTTGCAGTCCAAGAAGATGCAATCAACCCATCCCTCTCTCTCTTGTCTTACTTCTGTTATTTTATCATAAAACTCCAGAAGGTTTGTGACACAGGATTTGCCTTCCGTGAATCCGTGCTGGTTGGCATTTATACTCCTGTTCCGTTCCAGGTGCTCCACCACTCTCCTCCTGATAATCTTCTCCATAATTTTGCATACTATACACGTCAATGACACAGGTCTATAGTTTAGTGCCTCTTTTCTGTCTCCTTTTTTAAAAATGGGAACTACATTTGCCGTCTTCCATACCTCAGGTAGTTGCCCAGTTTCCAGGGATGTGTTGAAGATTGTGGTAAGTGGCACGCACAACATATCTGCTCCCTCTCTAAGGACCCATGGGGAGATGTTGTCCGGTCCCATTGCCTTTGAGGTATCGATGTCCCTTAGCAGTTTCTTCACCTCCTCCTCATCTGTATGTATGTCGTCCAACACTTGTTTGTGTATTCCTTGCTGGTGTCCCCATCTGGTCTGTCCCCCCAGAGTCCTTCCTGTCTCTACTGTAAATACTTCCTTAAATCTCGTGTTGAGCTCCTCACATACCTCTTGATCGTTTCTTGTGAGTTCTCCACCTTCTTTCCTCAGCCTTATCACCTGGTCCTTGACTGTTGTCTTCCTCCTAATGTGGCTATACAGCAGTTTCGGGTCAGATTTGACTTTCGATGCTATGTCGTTTTCATACTGTCGCTGGGCCTCCCTCCTTATCTGTGCATACTCGTTTCTGGCTCTTCTACTAATCTCCTTGTTTCCCTGGGTCCTATGCCTCCTGTACCTTTTCCATTCTCTGTTGCACTTAGTTTTTGCCTCCCTACACCTTCGGGTAAACCAAGGACTCGTTTTGGTCTTCCTATTATTTCTGTTTCCCTTGGGAACAAAACTTTCCTCTGCCTCCTTGCACTTTGTTGCCACATATTCCATCATCTCGTTTACTGATTTTCCTACCATTTCTCTGTCCCACTGAACCTCCTGCAGGAAGTTTCTCATACCTGTGTAGTCCCCCCTTTTATAGTTTGGCCTGTCCCCTTCAGTTCCTGTTACCTTCTCCACTTGTAACTCTACTATATAGTCAAAACTCAGAACCACATGATCGCTAGCTCCAAGGGGCCTCTCGTAAGTGATGTCCTCAATGTCTGAACTGCTCAGGGTGAACACAAGATCCAGTCTTGCTGGCTCATCCTCCCCTCTCTCTCTGGTTGTGTCCCTGGCATGTTGATGCATGAGGTTTTCAAGTACCACATCCATCATCTTGGCTCTCCATGTTTCGGGACCCCCATGTGGCTCCAGGTTTTCCCAGTCGATCTCCCTGTGGTTGAAATCGCCCATTACCAGTAACTTTGCTCTGCTCGAGTGAGCTCTTCTTGCCACCTCAGCCAGTGTGTCCACCATCACCCTGTTGTTTTCTTCGTACTCCTCTCTTGGCCTCCTGCAGTTCTGTGGTGGGTTATACATCACTCCAATGACTACTTTATGTTCTCCGGACTGAATTGTACCTACAATGTAGTCTCTTTCTCCAATCATGTCCATGCCTTCCATTTCCTCAAATCTCCATCGGTGTTTTATGAGCAGTGCAACCCCTCCTCCCCCTCTACTCCTTCTATCTTTCCTCAGGATCTGATATCCTGTTGGGAAGATTGTGTCTGTTATTGTCTCAGCGAGTTTTGTTTCTGTGACTGCTATGATGTGTGTGTGTGTGTGTGTGTGTGTGTGTGTGTGTGTGTGTGTGTGTGTGTGTGTGTGTGTGTGTGTGTGTGTGTGTATGTGTATGTGTATGTGTCTCAACAATCAATATTTGCACCAATAACTCATTACAGTTGTGACCGGGTGTGGAAGTGTGAATTGCTCATTACACTATAATTTGTTCATGATTGTAGCCATGTATAAACGTAAGTAACCATTCTTACAGTATTCATTACCTTTGTAACTTGTGAGCTCATTACCTTTGTACCTAGTTCAGCTATCAAAACTTTGGGGGCTCAGTCCCTGGACCCATTACGTACCTCTGTAATCTGTAAATACCTTTGTAACTTGTCATGATTGTGACCAGACCTACCTGGAATTCATTACCTTTGTAAATTGTGAGTTCATTACCTTTGTAAATTGTGAGTTCATTACCTTTGTAAATTGTGAGTTCATTACCTCTGTAACTTGCTCAGTTATCAAAACTTTGGAGTCCAGTCCCTGGACCAATTATGTACCTCTGTAATCTTTTGACTACCGCCCACAGGATGGGTATGGGGTGCATAATAAACATATTAAACTAACTAACGTCGCGTTAGCCATTGGAGTTTTGAGGCTCTCTGACCGCGGGTTCAAATCCCGCCCGTGGTATGGTTTGTTTGCAATCGTGTCATTACGATTTCGTGAGTCACTAACAGCCACTTTCAAGGCAGGCGAAAATGCAGACCTGGAGAATATACAGAGAACGTTCACTATACGTATAAGTACAATACAACACCTAAATTACTGGGAACGGTTGAAGACCCTTGACTTATACTCCTTGGAACGCAGGTGAGAAAGATACATGATAATATACACTTGGAAAATCTTAGAAGGACTAGTCCCAAATCTGTTTCAATAAAAAACAGGGGCGCCTTGAGTACGCTTAAGAGACAATGCAATAAGTGTTGAACTGCCTCCTAGCATACATAAGGGAGATTACCAATAGACTCCTGGCTGTCTTCAAGAGGGAGTTGGACAGGCACCTAAGTCAGTACCTGATTAGCCAGGCTGTGGTTCGTACGTCGGTTTGCGTGCGGCCAGCAGTAACAGCCTGGTTGATCAGGCCCTGATCCATCGCGAGGCCTGATCATGGACCGGACCGCGGGGACGTTGACCCTCGGAACACCGTCCAGGTATACTCCAGGTGGCAGCATATCTTAGTGGAGCATGTGAGGATTAAATAGGTGTTAAGATAAGATTTTGTTCGAATTTTTAACCACGGAGGGTTGGTTATTATTATTATAATCAAAAAGAAGCGCTAAGCCACAAGGGCTATACAGCTGGAGGGTTGGTTAGCCACCCAGGATAATCCAAAACGTCAGTGTGTCATCCAGGACTGTATGTCTTATTTTCATTGGGGTCCTTCAAGCTTGTCCCCCAGGATGCGACCCACACCAGTCGACTAACACTCAGGTACCTACTTACTGCTAGGTGAACGGGGACAGCAGGTGTAAGCAAACACGCCTAGTGTTTCTACCCGGCCCAGGATTGAACCAAGGACCCTGTGTAAGGCGAGAGCGTTGCCTACCAGGCCACGGGTCACTGATGTGTATCACAAGTTGGTCATAAACAGGACTCTCTGGTTTTTTATTGTCATTGATCTTTTTTCTTTTTTTTTTCAACGTATGTATATATATTTTTCACAATGTTACTGAGCCTTAAAAATGTTTTGAATAAGTAAAATTTGACATAATTAACTTTAAACTGTACATAATTTACTACGTAAAACTACTGTAAAAGTTTAAAATTATATGAAATGTAATAAAAGCATTATTATTTATGTTATGTATATTTTAAATGCATTGAATATATTACAAGCAGATTCTTTTGCGTACTCCAGTTAATATTCATTCCTACTGTTTCGAACGTGCCACAGTAAGTTAATTTAGGTACAGGTACACATACCTGGAGAGGGTTTTGCGGGGTCAGCCGTTCCGCGGCCCGGTCTGAGATCAGGCCTCATGGTGGATCAAGATCTGATCAACCAGTCTGTTACTGTTGGCCGCATGCAAACTGATGTACGAACCACAGCCCGGCTGGTCAGGTACTGACTTTAGGTGCCTGTCCAGTGCCTTCTTGAAGACAGCCAGGGATCTACTTGTAATCCCCCTTATGTATGCTGGGAGGCAGTTGAACAGTCTTGGGTCCCTGACACTTATTGTGTTGTCTCTCAGTGTACTTGTGGTGCCCCAGCTTTTCATTGGGGAAATTTTGCATTGCCTACCGAATCTTTTGCTTTCATTGGAAGTGATTTTCGTGTGCCAGTTTGGTACTAATCCCTCTAGGATTTTCCAAGTATATATTATTATGTATCGCTCTCGCCTGCATTCCAGGGAATACAAATTCCAGGGAATACAATTCAGCCGTTCCCAGTAATTTAGGTGCCTTGTTGTACTTATGTGTGGTGTGAAAGTTCTTTGTACACTCACCAGGTCAGCAATTTCGCCTGCCTTGAAGGGGGCAGTTAGTGTACAGCAGTATTCCAGCCTAGAGAGAACAAGCGATTTGAAGAGATTCGTCATGGCCTTTGAGTCCCTAGTTTTGAAGGTTCTCATTGTCCATTCTTTCATTTTTCTAGCAGATGCAAGAAGCCCCTATCACGAGCTTTTACCATCCTATGGAGAGGGAGCATGGACACGGGGGTCGTCCCACAGCTACTAAAAACAACAGACATAGCCCCACTCCACAAAGGGGGCAGTAAAGCAATAGGAAAGAGCTACAGACCGATAGCACTAACATCCCATATCATAAAAAGCTTTGAAAGGGTCCTAAGGGGCAAGATCGCCACCCAACTAGAAACCCATCAGTTACACAACCCAGGGCAACATGGGTTTAGAACAGGTCGCTCCTGTCTGTCTCAACTATTGGATCACTACAAGGTCCTAGATACACTAGAAGACAAAAAGAATACAGATGTAATATATACAGACTTTGCAAAAGCCTTCGACAAGTGTGACCATGGCGTAATAGCGCACAAAATGCGTGCTAAAGGAATAACAGGAAAAGTTGGTAGATGGATCTATAATTTCCTCACAAACAGAACACAGAGTAGTATTCAACAGGGTAAAGTCTGAGGCGGCTACGGTGAAAAGCTCTGTTCCACAAGGCACAATACTCGCTCCTATCATGTTTCTCATCCTCATATCTGACAGACAAGGATGTCAGCCAAAGCACTGTGTCTTCCTTTGCAGATGACACCCGAATTTGCATGACAGTGTCTTCCATTGTAGACACTGCAAGGCTCCAGGCGGACATCAACAAAATCTTTCAATGGGTGGCCCAGTGGCCTGGTGGCTAAAGCTCCCGCTTCACACACGGAGGGCCCGGATTCGATTCCCGGCGGGTGGAAACAGTTCGACACGTTTCCTTACACCTATTGTCCTGTTCACCTAGCAGCAAATAGGTACCTGGGTGTTAGTCGACTGGTGTGGGTCGCATCCTGGGGGACAAGATTAAGGACCCCAATGGAAATAAGTTAGACAGTCCTCGATGACGCACTGACTTTCTTGGGTTATCCTGGGTGGCTAACCCTCCGGGGTTAAAAATCCGAACGAAATCTTATCTTATCTTATGGGAAATTTCAATTACTCCGATATGGTAAACACGAGGAAATCAAAACTTCATCAGAGTACAAAACAAATTCCGGCTATAAAATACAGCGAAAAACCAACGTCAAATACCTGGGAGTGATCATGTCGGAGGATCTCGCCTTCAAGGACCATAACATTATATCAATCGCAGCTGCTAGAAAAATGACAGGATGGATAATGAGAACCTTCAAAACTAGGGATGCCAAGCCCATGACACTCTTCAGGTCGCTTGTTCTATTTAGGCTGGAATGTTGTTGCACACTAACAGCACCTTTCAAGGCAGGTGAAATTGCTGACCTAGAAAATGTACAGAGAACCTTCACAGCGCGCATAACGGAGATAAAACACCTCATTTACTGGGAGCGCTTAAAGTTCCTGAACCTGTATTCCCTGGAACGCAGGCGGGAGAGATACATGATTATATACACCTGGAAAATCCTAGAGGGACTAGTACCGAACTTGCACACGAAAATCACTCACAACGAAAGCAAAAGACTTGGCAGACGATGCAACATCCCCCCAATGAAAAGCAGGGGTGTCACTAGCACGTTAAGAGACAATACGGTAAGTGTCAGGGGCCCGAGACTGTTCAACTGCCTCCCAGCATACATAAGGGGGATTACCAATAGACCCCTGGCAGTCTTCAAGCTGGCACTGGACAAGCACCTAAAGTCGGTACCTGACCAGCTGGGCTGTGGCTCGGACGTTGGATTGCGTGCAGCCAGGAGTAACAGCCTGGTTGATCAGGCTCTGATCCACCAGGAGGCCTGGTCACAGACCGGGCCGCGGGGGCGTTGACCCCCGGAACTCTCCAGGTAAACATTGTTGTGGTCTTTGAAGCAGCGCTGTATGACCCTTGTCGGTTTAGAACTTTCTGATTATAATAATAATAATAATAATAATAAATCATAATAATAATGTGGTTTTGAAGACGAGATCCTCTGACATCATGACTCCCAGGTCCTTCACATTACTTTTTCGCTCTATTGTATGGTTAGAATTTGTTGTATTCCCTGATACACTTATAATTTCCTCAAGTTTTTCCATATCTGAGTAGTTAAAACTTCTCTTCATTGAACTTCATATTGTTTTCTGCGGCCCATTGAAAGATTTGGTTGATGTCCTCCTGGAGTCTTGCAGTGTCTTCGTTGGAGGACACTGTCATGGCAATTAGGGTGGCATCCGCAAAGGAAGATACGGAGCTATGGCTTACATCTCTGTCTATGTCAGAAAGGAGGATAAGGAATAGGATGGGAGCAAGTACTGTGCCTTGTGGAACAAATCTTTTCACCGTAGCTGCCTCAGACTTTACTCTGTTTACTATTATTCAAATTCAAAAATTCAAATTCAAATTCAAAGTTTATTCTCTATAAGGATTACAATGCTGAGTTTACAGAAATTTGGTTATTGTTTGGTTTACATGTAGTAAAATTGCGATTACAGAGTGTACCACTAGAACGCTTAGCATGGCTAGGCATTTCGGGCATACTTAGTTTTATTCTTAATTGTAAAATATTACAAATTATGAGGTAAGTTGGTATTATGGCTAAGTGACTAAATACTAGTTTGTGAGTTTAGCAATGTGAATGCTTTTGTTTTGGCACAGTATATAGTTTCAGTATTGGAGTATCACAGGATTCATTATTTTAAGACTGAGATTAATATTTCTGTTTATGGTCAAATGAGTGAGCGAGTGTAAGTGTGAACCACCAGGTGGTATTCGTGTAGTTAGTTGACGGGGTGTATCAAGGAGATAAGATGTTTTCTAATGGTAGTTTTGAAGGTGATGAATGTGTCTGCAGTTCTAGAGTTCTCAGGTAGGGTATTCCAGATTTTAGGGCCTTTGACATACATTGAATTTTTGTAAAGGTTTAGTCGGACACTGGGAATGTCGTAGAGATGTTTGTTTCTGGTGTTATGCCTGTGGGTTCTGTCACAACTATCAAGAAAGCGTTTTAGGTCAAGGTTGATATTAGAGTTTAAGGCCCTGTAGATATAGATTGCACAGTAGTAAGTGTGGATGTACTGAACTGGGAGTAAGTTTAGATCTTTGAAGAGTGGGGGGGTGTGCTGCCAGGGATGGGATTTAGTGATTATTCTTACTGCAGCTTTTTGTTGGGTTATTATTGGCTTTAGGTGTGTTGCTGCAGTTGATCCCCAAGCACAAATAGCATAGGTGAGGTATGGATAAATAAGTGAGTGGTATAGTGTGAAAAGGGCATTTTGCGGCACGTAGTATGGTATCTTGGAGAGGATCCCTCTTTGTGTTCTATTTGTTAGGAAGTTTTAGATCCATCTACCAACTTTTCCTGTTATTCCTTTATCACATAAATACAATTATCACACATAATATAAATTACCTAGGATAACCCCCCCCCCAAAAAAAAAATCAGTTACTTTTCATTGGTGGTCTTTGACATACATAAAAGGTATCTGGATAGAATTGTTCGTACTATGTTGTTATTTTTCATTATGATGGAATGTTAAGTATCAACTTTGTATTTCTAAAAAGAAAATAGAAATTTCGAGTTGCACGGTAGATGGAGCCTCAGCCTTCACTGACCTTCATTAAAGTTAAGGCCACTTACTATATTTTTATCAGATTGTAGTTCTCACCATAGAAAATAATGTTAATGTGATTTGTTTCAAATATTGTATCGGAAATCTTTCAGATTCTAGTTTATAACTCTATTTTCACTTGACGGTTAGTCTAATTTGAAGTTAAGTAGGTTTAGTTAGGTACATAATTACTATTATAATACCTAGGAACATGTGTAAATTACATATAACCTACTTAAATTACTACTTAATTACCTACTTAATTACTACTACAAGCCTACTTAATTTGAAGTTTAAAATTTTCCTCCAAAAAAATTATAGAAACTGAACACAAATAAAATATACAAAAATGCTGTGTATGGATTTTATATATAAGCGTTATATCTCCGTTCCATGTAATTATTTATTTTGTGGTGTAACAGGTGAGGGTGAGTGAGCCTATCAGAGGACACACCACTCACGACTTATTGAAGACCTACCAGTTAGTTTAGTAAGTAAATTTATTTAGGTATTGGTACATATGAAGTACAACTATCATACCTAGTAACATATGTGTAAATTACCTACGACAACTCAAAAAGTCAGACGAAGTAACTTTTTTTCCCACTGGTGTCCTCGAGGTATTCCATACATTATCTTATTTTGTTTTACGATGGTCTTGAGGACACACATATTATAAGTCATATATAATGCATATGTTGCTTTAACTTAGGGTGACTTAATAGTCACACGAAGCTTATTCCACTAGTTGTCCCAGAACACTTGCCACTTGAGTGCAAGTGATGTTTTGTTTAAAAATAAACTAAACTCTCACGGGTGATAGAACGTTGCAGCACAAGTGCTCAGGGGTTTTACTGGCTGCTGTCAAAATTTCTAGTGTTTGTATTAAGAATGTGACAGGTCTCTCGGGAATACCAAGTTTTGTATTCAGTTTGACAAGAAACCTGCTGTGCAGGTGAAATATTTAGCCAATAACAATAAGTGTTACACATGTGTCATTAACTTGTCAGTATTGTATACTATTAATATGATACTTGATATTTTAGTTATTTGTGCATTTAATTTTCTGTTTTACTTGTTAATAATCATGACTGATTTTTACTTATCTTAATCTTATCTTTTACTGCATCTAATAGATTACTAAAAGGAAGGTATTACAAGGACCCCAATGAAAATAAGTAGCTTTGACTCTTTTTGAGTTATCCTAGGTAATTTACACATGTCATTATGTAAGACAATTGTAATACCTAGGGTATACCTGGAGAGGTTCTGGTGGGTCAACACCCCTGCAGCCCAGTCTGTGACCAGGCGTCATGGTGGATCATTTCCTGATCAACCAGGCTGTTACTGTTGGCCGCACATAAACCGATGTACAAACCACAGCGCAGCTGATCAGGTACTGGAGCACAGATCCAATTAAATCAAGAGCCCCTCACCAACATCAAGGAACCTGATCAGGTACTAACTTTAGGTGCCTGTCCAGAGCCTTCTTGAAGACAGCCAGGGGTCTGTTGGTAATCCCCCTTATGTATGCTGGGAGGCAGTTGAACAGTCTTGGGCCCCTGACACCTGTTGTGTTGTCTATTATCATGCAAGTGGCATCCCTGCTTTTCATTGAGGGGATGTATTGCCTGCGGAGTCTTTTGCTTTCGTAGGAAGTGATTTTCATGTGCAAATTTGGTACTGATCCCTCTAGGATTTTCCAAGTGTATATAATCATGTATCTCTCCCACCTGCATTCCAGGGAATACAAGTTAAGGAACTTCAATTGTTCCCAGTAATTTAGGTGTTTTATCGTACTTGTGTGTGCCGTGAAAGTTCACTGCACATATTCTAGGTCAGCAATTTCACCTGCCTTGAAAGGCACTGTTAGTGTGAAGCAATATTCCAGCCTAGATAGAACAAGTGATCTGAAGTGTCATCATAGGGTTGACATCCCTAGTTTTGAAGGTTCTCATTAATCATCCTGTCATTTTTCTAGCAGATGTGGTAGATACAGTGTTGTGGTCTTTGAAAGTGAGATCCCCTGACAGTATCACTCCCAAATTGTGCAAAATTGTACCTAAACCAGCTTACTCATCAGGGTGTCTTAGGTAATACTAGTTACATTAAGTACTCTGTGGAACTCGGTCATGATGTTGCACTTCTAAATACAGCCTCTCCTCACTTAGTGACGTACTCGTTTACCTATGACCCGGACTTATGACGGGCTCTCAACAGTTTGCATACCTAAATAATGTATATTAGAGCTGATTTCCTCTATTCTGTGTATTACAATATACAGTGCACTACTGTATAAACTGTGCAAAGGTAACATTAAAACAATATCAAAGATGGCTAACATAAACCCACTACCATTATAGCATGCTCCTTACTTAGTGATGAATCCGTTTATCGACGTGGTCTTAGGAACAGAACTCTGGCATTAAGTGAGGAGAGGCTGTACTTACAACCTATGTACAGCAAGTAATAAGTAATCATTTATTGTGCAAATTGTTATTTTGTGAGATGTAAAGAAACTGAATAAGTCTATTTAGGTCACACAGCGCAATGAGGCATAGCTTACAATTGGCCTGGTGTAAAAATGGGTGGTATATTTAGGTTAAGGTATGTAGCCTAGCCAAACATTACCTGACTTAACAAAATGATACCTAGCTGAACCAGACATAAACTAAACAGTTTTTGCTAATGTCTCCTTACATAAAAATTTGTACAAGAAATACTGTACTTTCTCATTCCATGTTGTACATAAGTTGTATGCATTGAAAAGTGCAAAATAATGAGGGTTCCACTGAGTAGTTGCTGGTAACTATAGCTGTATCTTGGTAAGATAAGAACATAAGAAAGAAGGAACATTGCAGCAGGCCTACTGGCCCATGCGAGGCATGTTCAAGTCACCTTCCGGCTTAAACCAATGACCCACTTAGGTCAGATCACATCCACTAAGGAGCACGGCATCAGTTCTGTTAGCACAAGCTAGACAGGTCTAACTCGCACCCACCCACACCCACTCATGTATTTATCCAACCTATTTTTAAAACTACACAACGTCTTAGCTTCTATGACGGTACTCGGGAGTTTGTTCCACTCATCCACAACTCTATAAAAAAAACAGTGCTTTCCTATATCTTACCTGAATCTGAATTTTTCCAATTTAAAACTATTGCTTCGAGCCCTGTCTTGGCTAGACCTACCATCCGACTTACGACCGAGTTCGATTTCGAGAAACCGGTCGTAAGTCAAAATGGTCGTAAGTCGAACTTTACTACTGAATATCAACAAAACATTTTTGTAATGACTTTATTTTATTTTGGTATTTCATGTTTTACTTTACTTTTTATGCTGTTAGTACTGTATTTTATACTGTAAGATTTAGGATAAACACTGTGTACAACACAAGTAGTTTATTTCCCAGAAATTTGGCATAAAAAACACGGTCGTAAATCGAGTGGTCGTAAGTCGAGCAGGTCGTAAGTCGGATGGTAGGTGTATTTTTAGCATGCTGTTTACATTCCTTTTATTTATTCCTGTTTTCCATTCCAATCATATCCCCCCTAATTCTACACCTTTCTAGAGAGTGCAGATTCAGGGTCCTCAGTCTATCCTCATAGGGAAGATTTCTGATACATGGGATCAACCTTGTCATCCTCCTTTGTACATTTTCCAGTGCATTAATATCCATTCTGTAATACGGTGACCAGAGCTGTGCAGCATAATCTAAATGAGGCCTAACCAAAGATATATATATAGAGTTAAAGATTTAGATTTTAGATTTTGCCACCGAAGTGGCTAGTTTATTGTGCACCCCATATCCATCCTGTGGACGGTAGCGCGAGAGCATGTGGATACACAAAAGGCCTAGGAACTAGGCCCCAAAGGGTTAACAGGAATACATATGGATTTATATCTACATATCTATAGTTCACTTATCTGTTACAAGCAAATTTAGGAAATTTGCTTAGTATATCTGGTATCTTATTTTCATTAATAAGATATCTTGACATGTCACATAGGTTATTATACTGTCTGTCTCTGTATTCCTCAAAAAGTGGACAATTAAGCACATAGTGTTCAAGAGAGTGACCATATGCCTGATCACATAATTTACATTTAGTTTGATCATCTGTGTGTCTCCCAAACTGCCAGAAGTACTTGTAACCAAGCCTAAGCCTGGCCACTACAACATCAGTCAGTCTGTTAAAGAACAACCTGAAAACTCCTATTATTTATGCTCCTTGATATGAAACCAAAGATTCTTTTTGCTTTATTGCAAACACTTATGCAGTCACTTATTTGCACAGGACTGCTTAATGCCTCAAATGATGTAGTGGAAGTTTTAGCAATAAAGATCGAGAACCAAAATCTAGTCATTGTGGTAGTCTACAAGCCTCCGGATGCAACGTCCCAGCAATTCCAGGAGCAGCTGTTAAAAATTGACCATTGTCTGGAAAATCTTAAAGCTCCTGCCCTCAACATCTTGCTCCTGGGGGATTTCAACTTGAGACACCTAAAATGGAGGAATATAGCAAATAATGTTGTTGCAGTGATAACACCAGGAGGCAGCTCTGACAAGAATTCACACACACACGAGCTTTTAAATCTCTGCACAAAATTCAACTTAAACCAGCAAATAATAGAGCCTACTAGACTGGAGAATACACTAGACCTCATCTTCACTAACAATGATGATCTGATACGAAATGTCACCATATCAAAAACAATATACTCAGATCACAACATAATTGAGGTTCAGACATGTATGTGTGGAGCCCCAGACTGACAAAATGAGATTAGTCACGAGGGAGCCTTCACCAAATTCAACTTCAATAACAAGAACATAAAGTGGGACCAAGTAAACCAAGTCCTAAATGATATAAGCTGGGAAGATAGACTAAGCAACACAGACCCCCAACTTATGCCTAGAACAGATTAACTCAGTGGCACTCGATGTATGCTCAAGGCTTATTCCTTAAAGAAAAAGGAGGAGTAGATGTAAAATAGAAAGAGAGAGGTGCTCCCTTTACAGGCGACGGAAAAGAATTACAGAGCGGCTAAAAGAGGCCAACATACCTGAAATGCGTAGGGAGTCACTGGTCAGAGAAATAGCAAGCATCAAACTTAACCCGTAAACAGGCCAAACGTATATATACGTTTTTCCCACTAGTGCCCCAAACGTATATGTACGTTTTATTTGTCATACATTCAACATTGCCACTATAAACCTGAGTCGCCTAGACATGAGAGAATTGGTGTGCACACTCACTGTGCGCCATATTAAAATAATTGGAGATGCTTGGGTACCAGTATTGGGCCCCTACTTAAACAAGATGGGTCCTACGCAGATGACAGCAAGGAAATGAGTGAGCTACTCAAGTCCCAATATGACTCGATTTTTAGCAAGCAGCTAACTAGACTGAGAGTCGAAGACCAAAATGAATTTTTTATGAGAGAGCCACAGAATTTGGTTAACACGAGCCTATTTGATGTTATCCTGATGCCAAAGGACTTCGAACAGGCGATAAATGACATACCCATGCACTCTGCCCCAGGGCCAGACTCATGGAACTCCTTGTTCATCAAGAACTGCAAGAAGCCCCTATCACGAGCTTTTACCATCCTATGGAGAGGGAGCATGGACATGGGGGTCGTCCCACAGTTACTAAAAACAACAGACATAGGCCCACTCCACAAAGGGGGCAGTAAAGCAATAGCAAAGAATTACAGACTGATATCACTAACATCCCATATCATAAAAATCTTTGAAAGGGTCCTAAGAAGCAAGATCGCCACCCATCTAGATACCCATCAGTTACACAACCCAGGGCAACATGGGTTTAGAGCAGGTCGCTCCTGTCTGTCTCAACTACTGGATCACTATGACAAGGTCCTAGATGCACTAGAAGACATAAAGAATGCAGATGTAATATATACAGACTTTGCAAAAGCCTTCGACTAGTGTGACCATGGCGTAATAGCGCACAAAATTCATGCTAAAGGAATAACAGGAAAAGTTGGTAGATGGATCTATAATTTCCTCACAAACATAACATAAAGAGTAGTAGTCAACAGAGTAAAGTCTGAGGCGGCTACGGTGAAAAGCTCTGTTCCACAAGGCACAGTACTCGCTCCCATCTTGTTTCTCATCCTCATATCTGACATAGACAAAGATGTCAGCCACAGCACCGTGTCTTCCTTTGCAGATGACACCCGAATCTGCATGACGGTGTCTTCCATTGAAGACACTGCAAGGCTCCAGGCGGACATCAACCATATCTTTCAATGGGCTGCAGAAAACAATATGAAGTTCAACGATGAGAAATTTCAATTACTCCAATATGGTAAACATGAGGAAATTAAAATTTCGTAAGAGTACGAAACAAATTCCAGTCACAAAGTAGAGCGAAAAACCTACGTCAAATACCTGGGAGTGATCATGTCGGAAGATCTCACCTTCAAGGACCATAACATTGTATCAATCGCATCTGCTAGAAAAATGACAGGATGGATAATGAGAACCTTCAAAACTAGGGATGCCAAGCCCATGATGACACACTTCAGGTTGCTTGTTCTATCTAGGCTGGAATATTGCTGCACACTTACAGCACCTTTCAAGGCAGGTGAAATTGCTAACCTAGAAAATGTACAGAGAACCTTCACAGTGCGCATAACGGAGATAAAACACCTCGATTACTGGGAGCGCTTGAAGTTCCTGAACCTGTACTCCCTGGAATGCAGGCAGGAGAGATACATGATTATATACACCTGGAAAATCCTACAGGGACTAGTACCGAACTTGCACACAAAAATCACTCGCAACGAAAGCAAAAGACTCGGCAGACGATGCAACATCCCAACAATGAAAAGCAGGGGTGTCACTAGCACGTTAAGAGACAATACAATAAGTGCCAGGGGCCTGAGACTGTTCAACTGCCTCCCAGCACACGTAAGGGGGATTACCAATAGACCCCTGGCTGTCTTCAAGCAGGCACTGGACAAGCACCTAAAGTCGGTACCTGACCAGCCGGGCTGTGGCTAGTACGTTGGATTGCGTGCAGCCAGCAGTAACAGCCTGGTTGATCAGGCTTTGATCCACCAGAAGGCCTGGTCACAGACCGGGCCACTGGGGCATTGACCCCTGGAACTCTCTACAGGTAAACTCCAGGTAAACTGTTGTCTTGGTTTTAGATTACTGCTAACCAGAACTTCCAAATCCTTTTTGCAGTCAGTAATATTAAGATTTACATTATTTGGTTTATGTGTGGCATGGATATTTTCTTGTTGAGTGTTTAGAACTTTGCATTTGCCTATACAAACTGCATCTGCCATTTCTCTGACCACTGCATTATTCTCATCAAATATTCCTGGAGTACTTTAATGTCTTCATTAGAATGAAATAGGCGACCTATTTTGGTGTCATTAGCAAACTTGCTATGTTGTTACTTATTACTTCATCAGTGTTTATATAAATTGTGAACAGCAAAGGGCCCAGCACTGACTCCTATGGAACACCGCTCGTATTGTGCCCCCACTCTGATTTCTCCCCATTGAAGCAAACTCATTGCTGCTTATCTGTCACCCATGCCTCTACCCAGAGAAAAATTCTCCTCCTATTCTGTGTGCCTTAATTTTCCTCAGTAGCCTCTGATGTGGAACTCTATCTAAAGCTTTACTGAAGTCCATGTTCACAATATCGTATTCATTACCATAATCTACCTCAGATACCTTGGTGAAAAAAGTTAATAAATTCGTAAGGCAGGAACACCCTTTGTAAAGCTGTGCTGAGATTCATTAATCAATTTATGCCTTTCAAGATGGCTAGAAATTGCCTTAGCAATTATTGATTCCATAAATTTTCCTACTATGGAGGTAAGGCTTGTTGGTCTATAGTTTGAAGGTAAGGACCTGTCACCTGCTTCGTAAATAGGTATTACATTTTCCATTTTCTACTTGTCTGGCACTATACCAGTTTGTAGTGATATGTTGAAAAGACTAGCCAAAGGTTTGCTAAGCTCCACTTTGCATTCCTTTTAAACTCTTGAAAAACAGTTCATCAGGGCCTGGGGATTTGTTCAGTTTTAATTTCTCTATTTGTCTGTGGACCATGTCACTAGTTACTCTAATCGTGCATAGTTTATTATCATCCTGCTCTACACAGTTTTTAATTTCTGGAATTTTGCTAGTATCTTTCTGCGTGAAAACAGAGAGGAAATAAGAGTTAAAAATTTCACACATTTCCTTATCACTGTCAGTGATCTGACCTGAGTTACTGTTAAGTGGGCCTATCTTGTTCACTTTAGCCTCATAATCTCTCTTAGCTTTTCTTAATCTCCTTTGTTTATTTCTCTCTTTAACTGAATATATTGATTTCTTAACTGTCCATCCCCTCTTTTGATACGCCTTTACAGGTCAGCCATCACTAATCCGGCAATCAGTATCCGGTTCCATCAATAATCCGGCACTAATTTCAGGTACCATAATTTCAAATTACATCATTATACCGACTCAAATCATTATACAGTGGACCCCCGCATACCGTTGGCCTTACATAACGTTAAATCCGCATACCGATACGTTTTATCGCTAAGATTTTGCCTCGCATACCGCTAAAAAACCCGCTCAACGCTGCTCGTCCGAGACGTGTCTGATGTGCGGCCTTAGCCACCCTCACATGTTCCGCCGGTGGCATTGTTTACCAGCCAGCCTCCGCGGTAACATCCAAGCATACAATCGGAATATTTCGTATTATTACAGTGTTTTTGGTGATTTTATCTGCAAAATAAGTGACCATGGGCCCCAAGAAAGCTTCTAGTGCCAACCCTACAGGAATAAGGGTGAGAATTACTATAGAGATGAAGAAAGAGATCATTGATAAGTATGACAGTGGAGTGCATGTCTCCGAGCTGGCCAGGTTATATAGTAAACCCCAGTCAACCATCGCTACTATTGTGGGCAACAAGAAGGCAATCAAGGAAGCTGTTCTTACCAAAGGTTCAACTGTGTTTTCGAAACAGAGATCGCAAGTGATGGAAGATGTTGAGAGACTCTTATTGGTGTGGATAAATGAAAAACAGATAGCAGGAGATAGCATCTCTCAAGTGATCATAAGTGAAAAGGCTAGGAAGTTGCATCAGGATTTAATTAAAAAAATGCCTGCAACTAGTGATGTGAGTGAATTTAAGGCCAACAAAGGTTGGTTTGAGAGATTTAAGAAGCATAGTGGCATACATAGTGTGATAAGGCATGGTGAGGCTGCCAGTTCGGACCACAAAGCAGCTGAAAAATATGTGCAGGAATTCAAGGAGTACATAGAAGGTGAAGGACTGAAACCTGAACAAGTGTTTAATTGTGATGAAACAGGCCTGTTTTGGAAGAAAATGCCAAGCAGGACCTACATTACTGAGGAGGAAAAGGCACTCCCAGGACATAAGCCTATGAAAGACAGGCATACTCTGTTGATGTGTTCCAATGCTACTGGTGATTGCAAAGTGAAGCCTTTATTAGTGTATCACTCAGAAACTCCCAGAGCGTTCAGACAAATGAATATCCTCAAGGCTAATTTGTGTGTGCTGTGGAGGGCAAACAGTAAGGCATGGGTCACTAGGGACTTTTTCTATGACTAGTTACACCATGCATTTGCCCCCAATGTGAAAGATTACCTAACTGAAAATAAATTAGACCTTAAGTGCCTCCTGGTGTTAGACAATGCCCCTGGTCATCCTACAGATGTGGCAAAGCGACTTTATGGAGACATGAAGTTCATTAAGGTGAAGTTTTTGCCTCCTAATACCACTCCTCTCCTGCAGCCCATGGACCAGCAGGTTATTGCAAACTTCAAAAAACTGTACACAAAAGCTCTGTTTGAAAGGTGCTTTGTAGTGACCTCAGAAACTCAACTGACTCTAAGAGAGTTTTGGAGAGATCACTTTAATATCCTCAATTGTGTTAACCTTATAGGTAAGGCTTGGGAGGGAGTGACTAAGAGGACCTTGAACTCTGCTTGGAAGAAACTGTGGCCAGAATGTGTAGACAAAAGGGATTTTGAAGGATTTGAGGCTAACCCTGAGAGGAGTATGCCAGTTGAGGAATCAATTGTGGCATTGGGGAAGTCCTTGGGGTTGGAGGTTAGTGGGGATGATGTGGAAGAGTTGGTGGAGGAGGCCAATGAAGAACTAACCACTGATGAGCTGATAGATCAACTTCAACAGCAAGAGGCCAGACCTGAGGAAACTGGTTCGGAGGACGGGAGAGAGAAATTGAAGTTGTCTACTACAAAGATTAAGGAAATCTGTGCAATGTGGCTGAAAGTGCAAACCTTTATGGATGAAAATCACCCTCACACAGCTATTGCAAGCCGTGCTGGTGACTATTACACTGACAATGTTGTGAAACACTTTAGGGAAGTCATAAAGGAACGAGAGGTACAGGCCACTATGGACAGATATGTTGTGCGACAGAAGTCCAGTGACTCTGAAGCTGGTCCTAGTGGCATTAAAAGAAGAAGGGAAGTAACCCCAGAAAAGGACTTAACACCTCAAGTCTTAATAATGGAAGGGGATTCTCCTTCTAAACATTAAGACTCTCTCCTCCTCCTCCCATCCCATTAATCATCACCAGATCTTCAATAAAGGTAAGTGTCATGTAATTGTGCATGCCTTTTTCATTTGTGTGAATTAAAATTAATATTTCATGTGGTAGAAATATTTTTTTTTCATACTTTGGGGTGTCTTGCACGGATTAATTTGATTTCCATTATTTCTTATGGGGAAAATTCATCCGCATAACGATAATTTCGCATAACAATGAGCTCTCATGCACGGATTAATATCGTTATGCGGGGGTCCACTGTACTGACTCAGAAATTGTGCAGATGGTTGTAAATCCACAGCAGCAAGCCAGTGGAGGAGAAAGTAGTGATGAAAATGAGGAAGATGTAGCAGAAAGAGTCTCTGTTGATAGGTTCATTAAGTGTATTCTAACCTAACCACTGTAATCCGGCAAACTCACTAATCTGGCACACTACAGGTCCCAATGATGCCAGATTGCTTATGTGAAAGCTAAGCCAAGCCTTTTTTCAAACTAAGGAGACTGATCACCTATCAAGACTGAGAAATTGAACACCTCAGAATTACCTCTGCAGTTCACCAACACAATAGGCTTTGACTGAAGCCTTGTGGTAGTGAACTGCTTATATGTAATAATATAATAATATCTTTATTTCTACAAGTACATGTGCAAGGTATACAGGCCTAGCTGACATCAATGACATACTACTAAATAGAAAGCTGCTTGTTATGTAGAGCCTTTCAGGCAAATTAGGTCAGTTTTGTCCCAGGATGTGACCCACACCAGTCAACTAACACCCAGGTACCCATCTTATACTGGTGGGTGAACATGGACAGCAGGTGTCTTGTGGAAACCCATCCTAATGTTATCCAGCCATACCAAGGATTCGAACTCCTGACCTCTGTGTGAGCTGAGTGCGCTAGTGATCGAGCTACGGGACTAAAGGGAATAAAGGTACCAAAGTGTTCCAAATGTCTTATTCATCATTTTGTTTATCACACTGGCTGTCTTCCACCAGGGTAGGGTGACTCAGAAAGAAACACTTTCATCATCACTCGCTCTATCACTGTCTTACCAGAGGCACGTAGACACCACAGTTCAGATGACATTTAAAATTGCAAATATCCCCACCCCTCCTTTAGGGTGCAGGCCCTGTACTTCTCCAGGACTTAAGTCCGGCTAATCAATTTCCCTGAATCCCTTCACACACTGTTACCTTGCTTATACTTAAACAGCTTGTCAAGTCCCAGAAACCAGTTGCCTCCACTCCTATCTATCATGTTTATTTAGTTATTTTATTTAGTTATTTATTGTTTTATTTATTTGGTTAGTTTTCCCATTGACATAAAATGAAAGTATGTATATACTTAAGTTTTGATAATTTCAGATATCCTCAGAGGAAGACGAGATAAAATAATTCTGCAATGGTAGATAGTGTTCTTTCATGCAAGTCATGGTTGATGGTTCGCTGGGAGGAACAATCTTCTCATCTACTGAATGCCATGCAGTGCATGGGCATGAATCACAATGCTGGTCCTCAACCTGAAGTTCATATAAAATTTGGGGAGAAGGAAATGACTGTACATGCTACCTTGCTGGCAGCTCTTAGTTCTTCATGGAGGACTTATCTTCATACATGCAAATACCAGGTGAAATGGATATGTTGTGTTAATGCACTGTACTACTACAAGGTAATGAAATATAAGCTCTTGTGAAGAGTGTGCACCCTTGACTAGAGAACAGCTTTTGGGGGGTTATTGTCTTAGTTTGTATGGGTGAGATATGGCATGTTAATGAAAATTAGAATAATCTTTCCTGAGAGTGGAGGAACTGCTCAAGATGTTTGACACAAAGAATGTGTTAGGAATGGGAACTTTGCTTTTTCAATCCTGTTGGGGATTAGAGAGAATCCAAGCTTATTTTTTTTTTCTAGAATTGACCAAAGTAAATGAGCCTCCCACTGAGTTCTGCAAGGAAGAAAAAGAATGTTAGTTATTGCCTAGGAAATATCTCTACAAATACTTCTTGAAGGAATACTAGATGATGTGGAGTTGAAGTAAGTTTTAATTAAGGATGGGGGGGGGGGTAGACTTATGGATTTGAATATTTGTAGTGGAGCATCAGATATGTCAGATCATTATTTAGTGGTAGTTGCAGTAAGAGTAAAGGGTGGATGGAATACAAAGAGACTGGCATCAGAGGGCAAGAGGGAAGTGAAAGTAAATGATTTAAAGGAGACTGCTTTTGCAGTTGTTAGGAAATGGTGGACTAGAGAAAGTACAGAAAATGAGGAGGTCATGGAGGCACGAGGTAAATTTAAGAATTTGTTGCCAGAGTGCACAGCAGAAGTTTGTGGGTATAGGAGGGTGGGTGACAGTGGGAAGAGGAATGATTAATGGAATGAAGAAGTGAAGGGTGATAAAGGGAAAAATCAGCATTTAAAAGGCTTTTACAATGTCAAAATAATAGATGAAAGGAAGAGTATATGTAGAGGAAAATTAATTTTAAAAGAATGGTGAGGGAGGGCAAAAAGAAAGCCAGTGAGAGAGAGTGGGTGGTGAAAATGAGAAATGGTTATAGAGAGAAATCAGTAAGGTGAGGAAGCCTGGAGAGCAGATGTCTTTAGAAATAAAAAACTAAAGAGGGGAGATGTTAGATGTGGAGGTATTGAAAAGCTGAGGATATTTCTTTGAATTGTTGAATACTACTAATGATGGGGAAGCATTGATTTCATACACTGGGCAGGAAGGGATAACATCATATAGGAGGAGCTTGAAGTGGATGTTGGGAAAGTGTATGAGGTATTTAGTAGAATGAAATGAAATATGGTCGCTGGGATAGATAGTTTAAGTTAGATATAAAAGCAGGTGGGGTATAGTGTTGAAGTGGTTGGTGTATTCATTCAGTATATGCATAAAAGAAGGGAGGGTACCAAAGGATGGCAGAATGTGCATATTTTCTATACATAAGGAAAAAGGAGATGAAAGTATGTTAGAATTACAGGGGATAAACCTGTTGAGTGTATTCAATTTTACTTATGGGCAAGTGCTAAACCTGTATGGGTCATTTAGTGCCTCGAAAATGGGAAGTATTCAGGTCCTGTTCAAGGAAGGGACGAAGCCCCTCACCAGCATCGAGGGGGATGGTGAAAAAGAAGGGAATGCTAGGTGTGGAATTAAAATATGTTATAATAATATCTTTATTTCTTGTACATGCACAAGGTTTACAGACCCAGCTGACATTAATGACATACTACTATATAGAAATCACCTTGTTATGTAAAGCATTTTGGGCAAATTAGGTCAGTTTTGTTCCAGGATGCAACCCACACCAGTTGACTAACACCAAGGTACCTATTTTACTGATAAGTGAACAGGGAAATACACCCAGTATCTCCACCCTTGCAGGGAATCAAACCAAGACCTCTCAGCATGTGAAGCTAGAGCTTTGCCTACCAGGCCACTATCACAACTGCTCTTTGCTGATTATAAAGTTCTTTTAGGGGTTTCAGAAGACAAGTTGCAAAGGTTGGTGGATGAATTTGAGAAGGTATGTAAAAGAAGGAAATTAAAAGTGAACAAAGAAAGTAGCAAGGCGATCGAGTAACAAAAACAGCTAGACAGTGGTAGATTGGATATCAGATTGGAGGTAGGAAGTATGGAAGAAGTGGATGTTTTTTAGGTATTGGTGAGTGCAATATCACCGGTTTGGTCTGTGAAAGACAGGTAAACCGTAGAATAGATGGGGGTGGGGGGAAATGTGGGTGATGTGCTAAGGTATCTGTGGAATGAAAGAAGTTTATCTTTTTAGGCAAAAAAGGAATGCACCAGAGTATAGTGGTACCAACACTTACATGGCTGTGAGGCATGGGTTTTGAGTGACATAGGCAGAAAGAGGCTAGAGTCAGTGAAGATGTCATGGTTGAGATGCACTGTGTAGTGTAGAAATTGAAAGGTGATGTGTGGTCACCAAGGATGTAAATCAGAGGGCTGAGGAGGGGTTGACATGGTTTGGGCAAGTAGAGAAGATGGGAGAGGGATCGAATGATGAATGGTGTATAAATCTGGGGTAGAAGGTAGGAGGGTAAAGGAGGCTTTGAATTTTGGAGGTTTGAGCACTTGACAGGCTTATGTGAGCATGTTAAGCAGGAATGAATGAAGACAATTAGTTTTTACTGGATGCACTCTTGGAGTGTGAGCACAGTAACATTTGTGAAGGGATTCTGGCTAGACAGTAGTTGGATAAATGATGGTGAATGTGCTTTCTTCTTTGGGCCTTCCTGCCTTGGCAGTAGATGGCTGTTGAGGTTAAATAACATATGAAAAACTAGATAATTGCTTTAAAAAGTTTCATGGTGCATTTAGTTTCAAGGATTATTTTATAGAAAGAGGGAATTGGGTCACACTAAAGGATTGAAGGGATAATGTGCTCAAAAACTGGTGATAGGTATGTAGAATATTTTGTAAGAGATTTATAGTTTGTAAATTGTACTGATTTTTTTTTTCAGGATACAAGAATTATTCATCACATTCTGCTAGATTTCCAAGCATCACCAGAACTAATTTCGTCTGTGAAATCACTAATGTATTGTGGATCAGCTTCATCAGGTGCTCAGTTGTCAGAGCAAATAGTGACTGTGGCAAGAGCATTGAAGCTTGACTTTATAGAACTTATGTACTCATGTTTTAACAATAAGATTTATACAGTCTGTTGGAAAGGATATCTCGAAAGGTTAATCAGAACATTTCAGTTCATGTGTACTAACCAGCTTTGTACCGACGTATCAGTTCTTGTAGATGGTCACGTTATCAAAGCTCATAAACTTATTCTCAGTGCCTGCAGTTCAGTACTAAGAGATACTTTTCAGGAAAATGATAATATTAGAATAATGCACATGCCTAATATAGGATTAACAAATGCTCAAGGCCTGATTGCTTATATGTATTATGGTGAAGCATCTCTGATGGAGTGCCATCTTATGGCTTTTTATAAACTATGCTCATTACTAGAGGTTGAGTCTCTCGTGGAAGCCACTAAGAACTATGTCCAACAGGAATCTGTAAAAAACAACACAGCACAAAATGAATATTTGAAGCTACAATCAAACATGAAGTCCCCTGCAAAAAGTATTTGGAACAGACTATGCCAGCTTTATAATGGGGGGGAGAAAGCAGATGTTACATTTCTTGTTGAGAAGAAGAGAATACTAGCACACAAAGCTCTTCTCTGTGCTGCATCCCCAGTAATTCATAATGTTGTTGTTCAAGAGCCGACGCTTGACCATTCTTTGATCTTGGTAACTGATATGGATCATAGATCTTTAAGAGGTCTCTTGGATGTAATATATTATGGATCCTGTACTGTGAAATGTGGATATGGTGCAGTTGTTTCTTCATATTTAGATAAATGCATGTTTATTATAGAACCCTATGAACATGAAACTTTGGAAGATTATGTAGCAAATCATTCATTAAATAGAGAGAAACCAAAGCCCCTGGTAACATCACTGAAGCACAAATCAAAGGAAAAAACAAAGATTCCTGATTTAAATGATATAAATGTGCCTATTAATAACATGGCTAAAGTGTCAGCAGGAAAAGCTGATGTTATTGCAGAAAAATCAAGTTCTTGGACAGACATTAGGACAAGTCATAGTGAAGCACTTCAAAGTATCAGATTTCAGAAGGAAGATAACATTGAAGAGCACTATTATGTAAGTATCTTTTTTAAAGTAGTACACATTACATGAATTAATTGCACATACAGTATTTCACTTTTTCACAGAACTTTTCATGGCCAAAAAAAGTCTCCATGCAGTCTTATAACTGTCAGCAATTCTTTACCATACCAAGCAGCAAGTGGCTATCTTAATTTTTTTGTTTATGACATGAGCTTGGAAAATGTTGTACAGTCATTTCTTATTTTTCCTGTAATCTAAGAACATGCACACTTTTTGTTTTTTTGTGATTTTAGGTGTATCTACTTATTTACCGGTATTGCCAGTTTGCTTCAATATACATACCAGTGTTACTTCATTTGTCTTGGTTTTAAAATTTCCTGGTATATATCTGGATCTTAACCCTTAAACTGTCCAAATGTAGATCTACGTTTTTTCAACATTTGAAAGTATGTAAAAAAATGTAGACCTTTTTTTTTTACATTTGAAAACGTGTAAAAAAAGTTAGATCTACATTTTTTTTGTTATACTGTATTTGAAAATATGTAAAAAAAAACATAGATCTACTTTTGGAGCACTACGCATGTGAATGTAAATCTGTTTGGACAGTTTAAGGGTTAAACCATGGTTATAGAGCATGCTTAGGTATTCCTGTTACCATGAAATTTCCCTAACTCTTGTATTGTCGTCTTAGACATAATTTTTATGTTTATAGATAAGCTTCCATATAAATTATATTGAATTGTGTACTCTTTTTTTTGTACTCTGTTAAAGCAGCCCTTTCAATTTTTTTTTAACCCAAGAAAGTGGAGCTACCCTCCCTTGATCAAACTTCATTACTCAGTACTGTTATCTAGGCATTGTGTGACTGCCTGTGCCTTTAGAGCTGTCTCATAAATATAAGAATATTAATCCTTTGACTGTTTTGGTTGTATATATATGTCTTACGAGCCAGTGTTTCGGACGTATATATACTCAATAATTCTAGCGGCTTCAAATCAAGCAGGAGAAAGCTGGTAGGCCCACATGTGAGAGAATGGGTCTCTGTGGTCAGTGTGCACCACATAAAAAAAATCCTGCAGCACGCAGTGTATAATGAGAAAAAAACTGACCTTTTTTTTGGATTAAACCGCCGACTTTGAGGTGTATTTTCATATAGTATTTATCGTTGTATTCTCATTTTCATGGTCTTACGTGATAAAATGGAAAACATATTGCAGAAATAGAGATGATTTTGATTAGTTTCACGATGAAAACGACCTTGAAATTGAGCTCTAAGTAGCGGAAATGTTTGATTTTTACCAATGTTCAAGAGCAAGCAAATCACACCACACGTCCAATACACGTCAACTGGGGAGTCTAATATTCTTTCACTAGTGCACTGATATTATTTATACCATTTTTACAATAATGAAGTAGTCTGTATTGCAGTAAATTTTGTATTTTTTGTATGAATAAAAAAATCAAAATAGAAAGCAGAGGATATGTTATTTTAGTGCCAAGAATGTCTACATTGTTTATTCTGGACCCTATTTTGAAATTGGCATCATTTTAAATTCGTGTGAAATCGGCCAAATTGCCAATTTCTGACCACTTTATTGGGTAGTTCAAATTGGTAAATGGGCGGTTTCTTCTACTCAATTGATAGAAAAAATGGAGTTCTAAAGAAATAACTATGAGTTTGGTCAATTGGAACAAAGGAATTGGCCAAAAACAGGGCTCAAAGTCGGTGAAATCACTGATGTGTATATGTAGCCGAGACCACTAACTTTGCGGAAGTGTAATTCCGCGAATTTTCGACCAAATTTCGTACTTTTGGTGTCTTTACCATCGGGAAAAGATTCTCTATAATTTCGTAAGAATTTTTTTTTTTTTCCAAAAATTTTGCGACATAGAATGACAGTTTCAGAAAGGGGCTTGTGACAGTCAGAGGGTTAATACACTCCTGCATGTACAGTGAATCCTCGGTTTTCGTGTTTAATCTGTTCCAGAGCCATGGGCCAAAACTGAAATTGGCCAAAACCGAAACCATTTTCCCCATAAGAAATAATGTAAATGGAATTAATCCATTCCAGACACCCAGAAGTATCAACAAAAATTTTTTTTTTACCATAAAGATAGATTTACATGCACAAATGAATAAACATTACACATGACACTTACCTTTATTGAAGGCTGTTGTTGCTACACTTAATTGCTACACTCTTAATGCTACACTTTGCCACTGCTGCTTCATGTTGTCTGCCACTGCTACCTCATGATGTCTGCCACTGCTGCTTCATGTTGTCTGCCACTGCTACCTCATGATGTCTGCCACTTCTGCTTCATGTTGTCTGCCACTGCTGCTTCATGTTGTCTGCCACTGCTGCTTCATGTTGTCTGCCACTGCTGCTTCATGTTGTCTGCCACTGCTGCTTCATGTTGTTTGCCACTGCTGCTTCATGTTGTCTGCCACTGCTGCTTCATGTTGTCTGCCACTGCTGCTTCATGTTGTCTGTCACTGCTGCTTCATGTTGTCTGTCACTGCTGCTTCATGTTGTCTGCCGCTGCTGCTTCATGTTGTCTGCCACTGCTACCTCATGATGTCTACCACTGATGTCGCCAAAGAATTGAACATTTCTGCTATTTTGAGCTCAATTTCAAGGTACTTTTCATTGTGAAACCAATTAAAATTATATTTATTTTTGTAGTATATCTTCCATTCTATCACATGAGACCAAATAAAACGAGAATACAACCATAAAAACCATACGAAAATATACCGCTAAGGGAAGGCTAATGGCTGAGAAGTGAACTCCGTTATTTATGGTCCGATTTCTTTCATTTTTGGTGTACGTTAAGAAACATCTTTTCATCATACATTGCCCAAGTTTCAATAAGATAGTCCAAACAACTGAGATCCAATTCCCTAGATCAAGAGCAAGAGCCCCCTCACCAGTGTCAAGTAACCTCCCTTGAGGCCCAGTCGCATCTGGAAATTTTGCTCGCGTCTGAAAGCAAAAAATCGACCAAGCAGCTGCTCGTATCTGGAAGAACTCGCACGTGGATGCACTCGTAAGTAGAGGTTCCACTGTATTTTCTACGGTGTTCCTCACTTTCTTTACCAAAGCACTGGCACTAGGAGCTTTCTTTTTCAAATTCAAATTCAAATTCAAAGTTTATTCTCTATAAGGATTACAATGCTGAGTTTACAGAAATTTGGTTAGTGTTTGGTTTACATGTAGTAAAATTGTGATTACAGAGTGTACCACTAGAACGCTTAGCATGGCTAGGCATTTCGGGCATACTTAGTTTTATTCTTAATCGTAAAATATTACAAATTATGAGGTAAGTTGGTATTATGGCTAAGTGACTAAATACTAGTTTGTGAGTTTAGCAATGTGAATGCTTTTGTTTTGGCACAGTATATAGTTTCAGTATTGGAGTATCACAGGATTCATTATTTTAAGACTGAGATTAATATTTCTGTTTCTGTTTATGGTCAAATGAGTGAGCGAGTGTAAGTGTGAACCACCAGGTGGTATTCGTGTAGTTGACGGGGTGTATCAGGGAGATAAGATGTTTTCTAATGGTAGTTTTGAAGGTGATGAAGGTGTCTGCAGTTCTAGAGTTCTCAGGTAGGGTATTCCAGATTTTAGGGCCTTTGACATACATTGAATTTTTGTAAAGGTTTAGTCGGACACGGGGAATGTCGTAGAGATGTTTGTTTCTGGTGTTATGCCTGTGGGTTCTGTCACAACTATCAAGAAAGCGTTTTAGGTCAAGGTTGATATTAGAGTTTAAGGCCCTGTAGATATAGATTGCACAGTAGTAAGTGTGGATGTACTGAACTGGGAGTAAGTTTAGATCTTTGAAGAGTGGGGGGGTGTGCTGCCAGGGATGGGATTTAGTGATTATTCTTACTGCAGCTTTTTGTTGGGTTATTATTGGCTTTAGGTGTGTTGCTGCAGTTGATCCCCAAGCACAAATAGCGTAGGTGAGGTATGGATAAATAAGTGAGTGGTATAGTGTGAGAAGGGCATTTTGCGGCACATAGTATCGTATCTTGGAGAGGATCCCAACCGTTTTGGATACTTTTTTGGCTATATGCTGGATATGGGTGCTGAAATTCAGGTTGTTGTCAAGGTATAAGCCTAGGAATTTTCCCCCATTATTTCTGGTAATTAGAGTGTTGTCAATCTTAATGTTAATTTGTGCATCTCCTGCTCTGCTACCAAACATAATATAGTAAGTTTTGTCAGTGTTAAGCGTAAGTTTATTGGCTGTCATCCAAGTCGATATTTTAATCAGCTCCTCATTCACAATGGTGTTGAGGGTGGCAAGATTAGGGTGAGAGATGACATAAGTCGTGTCATCAGCAAAGAGAATGGGTTTCAGGTGTTGGGATACGTTTGGAAGGTCATTGATGTATATGAGGAAGAGCAGGGGACCAAGGACACTTTCCTGCGGAACTCCAGTATCAAGTGGCCGTGTTGCTGATGCTGTGTCTTTAATGGTGACGTACTGATACCTATTAGTAATGTAAGATTTGAAATAAGCAAGCGCATGGCCTCTTATACCGTAGTGGTCAAGTTTGTGGAGTAGGATTTCATGGTTTACTGTGTCAAAAGCTTTTCTTAGGTCAATAAAAATTCCTAGTGGATATTCCTTATTTTCCAATGCTGTGTAAAGCAGATCTAGCATTTTTATGATTGCATCATTAGTGCTTTTATTTTTCCTGAATCCAAACTGGCAGGGGTTGAGTATGTTTTGAGCCGTTATAAATGAATACAGTCTCCTGTGCACGAGTTTCTCAAAGATTTTGGATAGCAATGGTAAGTTAGATATTGGCCTATAGTTGTTTAAGTCTGTAGGGTCACCACCTTTATGTATTGGTGTAACCCTTGCCATCTTGAGTAGTTTCGGGAAGGTGCTAGTCTCTATTCACTTGTTAAAAAGTAATGAAATAGCATGCGAAAGGACATGGGCCGCTCGCTTGTACAGTAATGGTGGGACATGAGACAGATTCCCCGAGTTATTTTTAAGTGACTTTATGATCTCAATGACTTCCGTGGGCTCAGTTGGTGCAAGATAGAAGGAATTAGGGAAATTTCCATCTAGGTAGTCCCCGGCATGGGCATTGGTATGTGGGATTTTACTGGCGAGATTAGATCCTATGTTTGAGAAGAAGTCGTTTATCTTGTTAGCTGTGTCAGTGGGATGTAGTGGTGTTTCATTAGGTTTAGTTAGGACAATATTCTTGGTTTTTCTCAGTTTGTGGGTCCCTAGAATCTGAGAGAGTGTTTTCCAGGTCTTTTTTATATCTCCTCTAGTGTCTGTGAATCTACTGGAGTAGTATAGTTGTTTGGCTTTTTTTATTACTTTGGTGAGAGCTGATGAATAGTGTTTAAGAGTATCTTTGTGTATTAAGCCCTGTCTATATTGCTTTTCATATTGGTGTTTATTGTCAATGGATTTCAGAATGGTGCTGGTTAGCCATGGGCAACCAAGCCGTTTGTTTGTGATCTGTTTTGTTTTTATAGGACAATGTTTGTTGTATAGTCTAAGTAATTTGTTAAGAAAGATGTCTGTCCAGTCATCAATACCATTGGCCTTAGAGAATTCTGTAGGCCAATCTACAGTCTCTAGGTCAGCTGTGAACTTCCTTACTGAGGCCTCGTCATGGAGTCTAAATGAGACTTTGTTGTATTCAAGTGGTGGTTTACTAATGTTTGTCAGGAGGAAGGTAGGGTAGTGGTCTGTAGTGCTATCTGTGATTATCCCTGATTTAAGGGGGGCTAGTATATTGGTCCATATGTGGTCTATTATGGTTGCACTTGTCTCAGTGAGCCTGGTTGGTTTAGTTATTGTTGGTATGAGAAGTGTGTTGTTCATATTGTTGATGAAATCAGTTACAGGCTGGTCATCTAGTAAGCCAAGGTTGATGTTGAAGTCTCCAGCTAAGAGAAGGTGGTGCTTATTCATTTGTCTGTTTGTTATTAGTGACTTTAATTTCTCACTGAAATTTGGGATGTTTGTGTGAGGTATCCGGTAAATGGCACCGATTGTTATAGGCGTCTTAAGGTTTTTTACAGTAAAATTAGCAAAAATGTATTCCCCATATTCATCACTAAAGCAAGTGGTGCTAAGACAAGATAATTGGTTAGAGTAATAGATTGTAATACCACCCCCAACTTGGTTTGTTCTGCAGTTGTGGATTGCTGTGTATCCTGGTAGAGGGTAGATATCTATTGTGTCCTGCTTAAGCCAGGTATCAGTAAGAATAATGCAGGAGAAGGGTGTCTTTAGTGCTTCAAGGAGTGCTAGGAGGTCATCATAGTGTTTGCTTAAGGACCTGATGTTGTAGTTAAGTACTGATAGACTTTTAGCATTGTTTAGGATAGTGTTGGCTTGTGATGCTGTGTAATAAAGGCAGTTACTTTCCAATAGGTTTTGATTGGGTGTCAGATTATGGAGGTTTAGATCAGGGTCAACGTGATCAATCATCTTCTAGGTTTAAAATTATGGTTATTTATATCCTGAGTTGTGTGTTGAATTCTACTACTGATATCTGTAGTGGTTGGAAGTTTGGACAAGTATATAGCTAGAGTGGCCCGGTGGTCTGGTGGCTAAAGCTCCCGCTTCACACACGGAGGGCCCGGGTTCGATTCCCGGCGGGTGGAAACATTTGGCACGTTTCCTTACACCTGTTGTCCTGTTCACCTAGCAGCAAATAGGTACCTGGGTGTTAGTCGACTGGTGTGGGTCGCATCCTGGGGGACAAGATTAAGGACCCCAATGGAAATAAGTTAGACAGTCCTCGATGACGCACTGACTTTCTTGGGTTATCCTGGGTGGCTAACCCTCCGGGGTTAAAAATCCGAACGAAATCTTATCTTATCTCTTATCTTATGTAGGGTATAGTCACTACTACACATAATGAAGTTGATGTTGTCTGTGTGTTGTGCTGGAATGAACTAAAGTACAACTAGGTATAAACTAGTAATATAAAAATACAAATTAAAAATAGAACAAGACTCTCACTTGTAATTGCACTAAGGTCTAATAATGACTTTTGTGGAGTCTATGTTTTGAGCTAGAGTGAGCTAAAGTACAATAGGTTTAATCTAGTAATATAAAAGTACAAATTAAAAATAGCACTAGTCTCTCACTAGTAATTGCACTATGGTCTGATATAGTGAATTTGGTATTGACTATGTCTTGAGGTAGAATGACCTATGGTACAACTGAATTTAATCTAATAATATAAAAATACAAATTAAAAGTAGCACCAGTCTCTCACTAGTAATTGCACTATGGTCTAATATAGTGAATTTGGTATTGACTATGTATTGAGCTAGAAAGAGCTATAGTACAACAACTTTAGTCTAATAATATAAAAATACAAATTACAAATAGCACCAGTCTCTCACTAGTAATTGCACTATGGTCTAGTATAGTGAATTTGGTATTGACTATGTATTGAGCTAGAATGAGCTAGAGTAAAACTGTGATTAATTTGGGCCATGGTTACTGATTTAGGAGTCACACACACACAATAAACAAGTGGCAAAAACAATGGAGTATTATGAAATGTTTCATATGACCTGGCAGGATATGTTCACTCACCAAGAAACAACGCTACACTGGCCGAGAATGAGTGTGGGAGGTGGCTTTGTCTGCACGCTGAGCACTGGACAGGTTCCGTACGATCAACGAAAACGGAGGTAATCGACAAAAACGGAACCAAAAAATCGATGAAAACCGAAATCGGCGATAACAGAGATCGTTGAAAATGGAGGGTCCACTGTAGTGATTCTTTGATAGTATTCACTACTATTGATTTTCATTTATTCTCCATTTATTACACATTAAAGGAAAAGTACTTAGGGATTTGCAGAGAGCATGAGCAGTTCCTTGGTATAAGGGAAATGGGAACAACAGAGAGTTATAGGGTAATTAGCCTGTTGAATATACACTGGTATCCAGAGTTTCGGCCATAATTCGTTCCAGAAGGCTGTTCAAGTGCCGTTACCAAACAAATTTGTTTCCATGAGAAATAATGTAAATTAGATTAGTCCGTGTCAGACCCTCAAAAATACACTTACAAAAGCACTTACAATAATACACTTACTAATTGTTTGAGTTGGGAGCTGTACGAAACTCATGATACCACTGTACTGCATTGCGCATAGTCAGGGGTATGACAAAGTAGAACTGCAGAAGAACAGGGATTTAGGAAGGGTGAGGAATGTGTAATTCATGTTTTTATTAAAGTGCATTTTTTTTTCAACAAAGCAGCCATATCCCACTGAGGCAAGGCAACCTAAAAAGAAAAATGAAAGTTTTTCATTTTATATTTAGTAATTTAGATTTCAGGTATGTCTTGCTACTTCTACTTACACTTAGGTCACACTACACACACATGTACAAGCATGTATATACACACCCTTCTGGGTTTTCTGCTATTTTCTTTCTAGTTCTTGTTCTTGTTTATTTCCTCTTATCTCCATGGGGAAGTGGAACAGAATTCTTCCTCCATAAGCCATGCGTGTTGTAAGAGGCGACTAAAATGCCAGGAGCAAGGGGCTAGTATCCCCGTCTTCTATATAAATTACAAAATTTGAAAAGAGAAACTTTTGTTTTTCTTTTTGGGCCACCCTGCCTCGGTGGGGAACGGCTGGTTTGTTGAAAAAAAAAATTAGTAATTTATATAGAAGGGGTTACTAGCCTCTTGCTCCTGGCATTTTAGTTACTTCTTACGACACACATGGCACACAGAGGAAGAATTCTTTTCCATTTCCTCATGGAGATAAGAGAAAATACAAAACAAGAACTGCTAACAAAATTGAAGAAAACCCAGGTATGTGTGTGTGCGCGCATGTGCATACATGCGTACGTACGCACCTAGTTGTGGTTGCAGGGGTTGAGTCACAGCTCCTGGCCCTGCCTCTTCACTGGCCACTACTAGGTCACTCGTCCTGCTCCATGAGCTTTATCATACCTCTTCTTAAAGTAGTGTATGGATCCTGCCTCCACTACATCACTTCCCAGACTATTCCACTTCCTGACAACTCTGTGACTGGAGAAATCCTTCCTGACATCCTTGTGATTCATCTGGGTCTTCAACTTCCAACTGTGACCCCTTGTTGCTGTGTCCCATCTCTAGAACATCCTGTGTCTCTCCTGCTTGTTGATTCCTCTCAGTATTTTATATGTCATTATCATATCCCCCCTATCTATCCTGTCCTCCAGTGTCATCAGGACGATTTCCCTTAACCTCTTCTCGTAGGATATACCCCTTAGCTCTAGGACTAGTCTTGTTGCAAACCTTTGTGCTATCTCTAGTTTCCTTACACGCTTGGCTAAGTGTGGGTTCCAAACTGGTGCTACATACTCCAGTATGGGCCTAACGTACACAGTGTACAGGGTCCTCAAAGATTCCTTATTAAGATGTCGGAATGCTGTTCTTAGGTTTACTAGGTGCAGCAGTTATTTGGTTGATGTGTCATGTGGGTTCGATAACGTGGATGGGGTAAAAATACTCACGTAGGCTGGTTAGTACGTATAATATATAACGGAAGGTATGGGAAGCACCATCAGCCGACCTGCCTCTCTCTGCTCCCTATCTCAGACTGACCCACCAGTGCCTACGGTGAGCGGTGTTTGAAAACATGCTATGGTCAGCAGCAACGTGAATAACAGTCAGTGATTCACACAGACGGTTGGTAGTGAGTCATCTACTGGTACACTGGTTACTGGTAACTGGTTACTACGAACTGGTACTACAACTGAGAGATGTGTGTCTCAGATGTGCCCAGTGTTATACTCACCCCAAGATCCTTTTCCTTGAGTGAGGTTTGTATACAGTGGTACCTCAAGTTACAAACTTAATTTGTTCCAGAAGGCTGTTCAAGTGCCAATACCAAATGAATTTGTTCCCATAAGGAATAATGTAAATTAGATTAGTCTGTTTCAGACCCCCAAAAACACACTTACAAAAGCACTTACAAAAATACACTTACAGTACATAATTGTTCGAGTTGGGAGCTGTTCGAAACTCGAGGCACCACTGTATTTTTAAATGTTTATACATTAGTTTACTGTATATTGTAATAAATGGAATAGAGGAAATTAGCTCTAATATGCACTATTTAGGTTTGTATACTTGTCAGAGAGCCCTTTGCAAGTCCGAGTTGTCAGTAAACGTGTATGTCACTAAGTGAGAAGAGGCTGTATATATATTTGGCATATATGTTTAGGCTTTGTGTAACTGTACAGCACAAGTAATTCATTCAAGTCACAAGGTGGTTGAGGTTCAAATACTGTATTATATAGGTAGTGAGAATAGGCTAGTTGTTGAAAAGGAATTACCTGGAGAGAGTTCTGGGGGTCAGCACCCCCCATGGCCCAGTCTGTGACCAGGTCTCATGGTGGATCAGGGCCTGATCAACCAGGCTGTTACTGCTGGCTGCACGCAATCCAGCGTACCAGCCACAGCCCGGCTGGTCAGGTACCGACTTTAGGTGCTTGTCCAGTGCCTGCTTGAAGACAGCCAGGGGTCTATTGGTAATATCCCTTATGTATGCTGTGAGGCAGTTGAACAATCTTGGGCCCCTGACACTTATTGTGTTGTCTCTTAATGTACTTGTGGTGCCCCTGCTTTTCATTGGGGGGGAGGATGTTGCATCATCTGCCGAGTCTTTTGCTTTCGTAGTGAGTGATTTTCGTGTGCAAGTTTGGTACTAGTCCCTTTAAGATTTTCCAGGTGTATATAATCATGTATCTCTCCCGCCTGCATTCCAGGGAGTACAGGTTCAGGAACTTCAAGCACTCCCAGTAATTGAGGTGTTTTATCTCCGTTATGCGTGCCATGAAGGTTCTCTGTACATTTTGTAGGTCAGCAATTTCACCTGCCTTGAAAGGTGCTGTTAGTGTGCAGCAATATTCCAGTCTAGATAGAACAAGCGACCTTAAGAGTGTCATCATGGGCTTGGCATCCCTAGTTGCCAAGCCCATGATGACACACTTCAGGTGGCTTGTATGAAGAGACAGGTTGCATAAAATGTATTGGACAAGTGCAGATGATGTGTATTATATTATATCAGATCAATATTGTGCATGTTGAATGGTGGAATTATAGTGATAGAAATAATGTGTGAGTATTTACATTTATTTAATAGTAGTAGTAGTAATAATAATAATAATAATAATAATAATAATAATAATCCTAGGTAGTAGGTTGGTAGACAGCACTGACTCAAGAAATCGTAATGACACGATTGCAATCGTGTCATTACGATTTCTTGAGTCATGTTGACGGCAGTGAAGGGACTTGAGCTAGAGTTCGTCACGGCCACGCTAGCTGGAGATTCGTCTGTAAAAACTTGCATTTGTGGTCACAGAGGTGCCTGTGCTAACCTTCCTATGGTGTAGAAATATACCTAGTTGGATGAATCTTATTGTGGCTAGCTGGTCTAGTGGCTAACGCAACGGGCTGGAGTTTTGAGACTCTATGACCGCGGGTTCAATCCCGGCCGGGGGTATGGTTTGGTAGACAGCAACTGCCCTGGGAGGTACTACCGTCCTGCCAAGTGAGTGTAAAACGAAAGCCTGTAATTGTTTTACGTGATGGTAGGATTGCTGGTGTCCTTTTTTTCTGTCTCAAACACGCAAGATTTCAGGTATGTCTTGCTACTTCTACTTGCACTTAGGTCACACTACACATACATGTACAACTTTATAGTATATACACACCCCTCTGGGCTTTCTTCTATTTTCTTTCTTCTTGTTTATTTCCTCTTATCTCCATGGGGAAGTGGAACAGAATTCTTCCTCCGTAAGCCATGTGTACTTTAAGAGGCGACTAAAATGCCGGGAGCAAGGGGCTAGTAACCCCTTCTCCTGTATATATTACTAAATTTAAAAAGAGAAACTTTCATTTTTCTTTTTGGGCCACCCTGCCATGGTGGGATACAGCTGGTTTGTGGAAAGAAGAAAGATATGATTGTGTGGATATTATTATTATTATTATTATAATCAAGGGGGAAGCACTAAACCCATAGGATTATACAGCGCCTATGGGGGGATGGAAGGCATTCAGGCTTAATTCAGGGAACTGGAGCACAGATCCAACTGGAGCACAGATCCAATTCCCTAGATCAAGAGCCCCTCACCAGCGTCAAGGAGCCTTCCTTGAGGGGATTGTGTGGATAGAAGTGCATAATGTGGCAGAGGTTGCAAATGAATGGAATAGGTAGTGAGTGAGTTATTAGAAGCTGTAAAGAGTTTTATGTAGAAAGTGAGGCTCAGATTAGGGTATGTATTGGAGAAGGGGACTTTCCTAGTAAGGGTAGCCTTAGGCAGGGATGTGTGATACCACCATGGTTCAACATATTTATAGATGCTAAAAATCTCTGGCATGCAATAGTCAGTGGGCGATATTTGGTCATCTGGCTGCACATTGGACATTTGTTCTGTACAATAGCTTAAGCTTTTGGATAAATGGAGCATTTATGGATAATGAAGGTTTTTCTTGATTTTTAGATTAATTTAATTAAACTTTTCATTACAGACACTACCAGAGCAGAATAACCCAAAAGCTGCATACATGACTGGAATGAAACTCAGTACTGAAAATTGTGATGCAAGTGGTGTTCCCTCCTTTTCAGAAAAAATGGAAACTGGAGTACATTTAAGAACAGACTTGAGGACAAATTCTCCCAAGTGCAATTTAGCATTTTCTACGTTTTCACTCATTAAAAAACAAGCTTCAACTTTTGAAAGAAGTGAAAAATTACAAAATCCACTTACCAAAGATACAAGTAGCAGTGGTACAACTGCTGCTGTTGCTGGGAAGCAAATAAAGAAATCTCTACAAAAAATAAAGTAAGTAAGATAAGAACAGTTTATTTTTGCCAGGGATAACTACTAATGCATTATCACAAGCGATTGGCGAGTATGTTTTTGTAATACAGTATTAAATCTGCTTGAAAAATAGAATGCTTGCATATTGACTCGGGTGAATCTAATAATCTTTAAAATGCTTAAGAAGTTGAAGATCTGTAACTGGAATTTATTGAGAAGACGTGCAGTCTCTGTCCAGGTGTCAGATATATACCAAGAACAAGATTGAATATAAGATGTCCATTATGGATCATATGTTTTAAAATATGAAGCTCTGAAAATTATTTAATAATAATAATATAATAATATCTTTATTACGTGTACATGGTATACAGGTCTAGCTGACATCAGTGACATACTACTATATAGAAAGCCCCTTGTTATGCTGAGCATTTCAGGCAAATTAAGTCAGTGTCCCAGGATGCGACCCACACCAGTCAACTAATACCCAGGTACCCATTTTACTGATGGGGAACATAGACAACAGGTATAAAGAAACAAGCCCAGTGTTTCTACCCCGGCTGGGAATCGAACCCAGATCCTTGCCGTGTGAAGCGAGAGCTTTAGCCACCAGGCCACCAGGTATGGTAAGTGAAAGTAACTTGACTACTAGTTGGCTCTGGCTCTCATTGACGATGGCGTCTAAGCTTAGTTGTGATAAAAAGAGTCGTAAGCCTCTTTAAGTGCCAAGTTGGAAATTATTAAACTTAGTGAACTGACTTTTTTGGGTTATCATAGGATCTCTACACATCTGTATGATAATCTATGTAACTGTATTTGTGTATACCTGAATAAACTTACTTACTAACAAGGTATGTCGATGGCTGAGATAGCCATCAAATACATTTACATAGAGCAACATATGTTTAGAGAGCCTAGGATGACCCAAAAAAGTCAGACAAAGTGACTTATTGCTGACATGGAAAAACTTTACACTGCCACTCACCTCTCACACATTCATATTAATGTTTTAAGGTAAGTAACAAGTGTACTGTGTGTATTTTACTTTTTATTGTGTTTTTTAATACCTAGCTCTATTGCTAACTTAATATATGTTAGTGTAAACCTATTATCTAGCATTTATATGCATTTATAAGTGGAAAAAAAAGGGTGTTCTACTTTGTGTTGATTTCTGCTTTACGGAGGTAGCCTGGAACCTAACCTGCTGTATAAGTGGGGCCCCACTGTATGTCATCATATTGTATAGTGATAAGTGAAAGGTATGTGTTTATTCTCAAGCAAATTTTAGGAAAATTTAAAAATTAGTTTTCTGCACAAATTCTGAAGGATGTTGCTTACTCTAGTAGGTGTAACCTTAATTTAAGGGTTAGGTTGGGATTACATTAATGACTAGAGTAATAAGTTTTGTCTGTAATATATTATGGGAACAGTAAGCAGTTTAAGGTAATATCTGTTTCTAGAACTGCTGTATATATGAAATGGACACTAACAATGGTATATGCATGTACAGTATATTTAGTATCTGCTTATATTTTATACCATTTAAAATGTATAATAGCAACTTGGACAATATAGAATACCCATGTTCTAACTTAATGTTCCATCACTTGATATTTTTAGGTTGTATAGCTGTACAAACTGCCTAAAGATATTCTCATCACAGATTCTTCTGAACCTCCACTTTTGTCATGAAGCTTCTATAAAAAACTTACCAAAGAGCTGTGGACTGGGTGAAAAGACATTTGAAAGAATCGATGACCTAGGAGACCATGTAAATACACATTCAGGTAATATACTTCTCTGGTTCATAAATTACAGCTTAACTTTAAAAAGGCATAATACAGCCTCTCCTCACTTAACAATGGAGTTCTGTTCCTAAGACCATGTCAGTAAACAAATTTGTCGCTAAGTGAGGAGCATATTATAATGGTAGCAAGCTTGTGTCAACCATCTTTGATATTGTTTTATGTCACCTTTGCACCATTTATAACATTTCTGGTATATTTTTAAATATTTATACAGTAGTGTAGTGTATATTGCAATAAACAGAATAGAAGAAAGAAGCTCTAATATACATTATTTATGTATGCATACTGGTCAGAGAGCCCATTGTAAGACCGAGTATATCGCTGTGTGAGGAGAGGCTGTATATACATAAAGGTTTCCTGTGGTTTATGTGGATTTACTTTATGCCAGTTTACTATCATGTGATGTCCTATTTCAGTTTAATTCTGTATATATGATGTTGAGGTTTTGTGTGCAGCTTTGCCAAAGGAACTGTTGTCATACCCTATGTTATGTGCTGGAGTGTGAAAAAAATATTAACAAGTCCAGAGACAACTCACAATTGTCCAGGATATATCAAAGTACTTGAGCCATTCTGGAAATATGCCCTGTTTATTGTTTATTGTAAATGTCATAACCACATAACTTGTCTACATTCAGCCATACTTTGCTAAAGTATTGAGTATTATAATAAATCATAAACATATATAAGCTGCATTGTAACAGTTTTGTGACTGAATTCATATCTTCAGAAACAACTCAGATACAGTTGTTACCAGATAATGAGCTTGTATCTATGTATGTAATTCATTAACACTGTAGCTTGTTTATCTATCAGAATATTGAGGCACAGTCCCTAGCCCCATTATTATGTGCCTCTGTATTGTTTTGACTACTACTCACAGGATGGGAATGGCTTGCATATGCATAAAATTATTAAACATGTGATATCACATGTTATTAATTTTGCCATATTGGACATCAGGCTGCATTGACAAGCATATATGTATGTGTAATATTCCCATCTTGAGACTTCTCTCATTCTTGTGCTGTTGGGTGTAATAACTGACAAAGTGATAAGCCAATTCTAGCATGCCACAGGGTCTTAAAGTATTTTAAAAGATGCCAGAAGTTGATTGCAGTTGTGAAGACGAAAAATTGAGCCCTACTTTGATTTCTAAAAACACTTGAATTCAGCAAGTAGGTCAGGGTGGCTCGAGTTGTCTGCTTTGATATCTGTATAAATCTGTCAGAGGCTTAGGTACATTAAATGCAGCAGCTGTATGTGTAGTCCCTGCTATTCAGGGAACACAGCAAATATTGGCCTAACACCTGACATGCTTAGAGATTCATACAGTTTCTTGATTTCTTCTGAATTAACTTTAGGCAAAAGGTTCTTGCTTTTATTCATTACCTTGTCAGCTGGCATTGGGGTGGCATATTGCTTATTGGGGGGGTTGAAAAGTCACTGTTCGTAGCCTTGGCAAATAGTTCTTTTATTGGTTTGACGGTATTTTTGAGACCAGTCTTGACAACTCATATTTTAATGAGGATTCTGGTGTAATTAATATAGTTGTTACATGTGAGCTATCTCCTATACAGTGACTACCATACATATAACACTCCAATCCTCAACAACAGCCCAAGCTTTCACTTGGTCATCTGATAGGGGTACATGCATGATGGACAATAGCTAAAGCATGTTCTAATCAACTAATTTTAAACTTTTTTATAGTATAGGAATTTTTAAGAATGGAAAAATTTAAATTAATGTATGGAGAATGATATGTAGATTATTTTGCAGAAACTTCACATTCATGGAGCACATCTTACCTACACTCATGGCTTCATTTCCACACGAGTTGTGGTTACCAGGGTGCTTATAGGGACCTTGAAAAGATTTTAATGTGCCTCTAATATTTTATAGATTGTCCTATTCACTCATGAGATTTTTGCCAAATCTTTGATAGTTATTTTAAAAATGTTTGAATGTGAGCTCAGTCAATATTCCTGGTTACAAGTGATCATGAATGATTGGGAAATATGCTCTCACAGGTCTAGAACTAGTACACTGCTTCATGTCTCATCTCCTTGTTCTGCTTGGGAGTTAGGGCTATATGATTGGTTACTTGGTAACAAAAATTTACTGTATTGGCTCGAGGCAATGTCTTCTATTTTCTGTGCTGTGATTAGACTAGCAGAATGCTTAAGGGTAAAAATTAAGGCAAGTCTTGTGACTATCCAGTTTAATAACGTTTTATATGATGTGTTCTATTTTAAGTGTGAGAGCTTTTGTTTGTTGTGTTTTATTCATGCTAGTACTTTATTATTTTTGTTACTGTAGTTAATTTTATCTTGAATATTCTTGTGTTTTGTGCTTATGCTATGCACACTGAGTGCTCTTCAAATCTCAAAACTTTCATCACATTGAGAGACATATCAGTGCCTTTTGATAGATTGTTCCTTTTATCTGGCAGCACACAGACTTCTCAACCTCTTTTTCAATGTTCTTGCATGTTTATTCTGCCCTCTACATAAAAATATCACACATTTAATGCAGATTCTTTCTTGACTTTTTAACTGAAACTGATTAACTGTGCCATTTAGATTACCTCTTTTTGCATTTGTACACACCCATGGTGCAGTGGATTTTACTCTTAACTCTTGATGTCAATTTTCCTTTGCTATTCAGTGCTGACAATCCACAAGAGTTTAACACTAAGCCTGCCTGTCCTATTGACAGTTACAAACTTTTTCTCTCTCTTACCAGTCTGTGATGTAGCTAGTCCCTACCACAAAAATGTCTAGCTATTTGATGTTTGTTGTTTTAGTGGCAGATAGCAGATTTTCCATTCTATTGTCCATCTTAACTAATGTTTCTATTCCTTTTCCTTTTTTTAGGGAATGATCATAATAAAAATGAAGACTGCAGCAAATCGGTTTTACAGGAAGAAATGATATACAAAAAAAAGAAAATACCTGTATTGTTTTGTGAGTTTTGTGGGAAGCCTTGTTCTCCTAGAGGTATGTTGATCCATGTGAAAACTCACTTGAAAGAATCCAAGTGTCCACATTGCATAAAAAGTTTTTTACTGGAAGATGATCTGGATCATCGCATCAAAGTGAAACATAGCAGAGTAGTGCAAGACTACAAGTGCTCACAGTGAGTATATTAATTTTTTGTACTTGATTATATCTATAAGTTTTTTCTTTTTGTCTTTTAGAGTAGGACACACACATTTTCTTCCATGCAATTTTCCTAAAAATACTCTTCTTTTTGTCTTTTAGAATAGTACATAACATAATTTCTTCCATGCAGTTTTCCTAAATAAATCCTGAAAGTCATTATACCATAAATGGTTTTCATAGTATAAAAATACCTTGGTACTAACACTACTTGTAATAGCACTACTATTACTGCCACTGCTGCCGCCACCCAAACCCCCACCCCCTTCCCTCTCTTTCCCGTGGATTTGTGTTCTGGTCTCTGCTTTTTGTTGCTTAGTCCCTCAATATCTAGGTAAATTCTAACTTTAGAATTTTTACATTTGTATATTTTTTATTCTAATTTCTTTATTATTATTATAATTAAAAGGAAGTGCTAAATCTACCAGGGTCATACAGCGCTGCTGGGTAGGAACTGATGTAGGATCTAAAGATAATTAAGGGTGGAGATGACAATAAAGGCAAAGTTATGAGGGGCTGCGAGGAGTGCTAAAGGAAGGGTTATCAAAGTTTGTGTAATAAATCAGTTGCTGTCAAAAAGTTGGAGTCTGTGTCAAAGATAGGTCCATCAGCAAGGAGGAAAATAAAGTAAGGGCGTTAGAGCGGTGACGACATTGGAGGAAAATTCTGTGTGCTCATTGATAGACAGGACAGTCCAATAGAATATGAGAAATTGCAACAGGAACTAGACAATTCTTACAAAGGGGAACAGGACGCCTCTCCATGAGATACCCATGAGTTAGATGAGTGTGTCCGATACGTAGATGAGAGTGTTGTCTCCCAACCTCAGTATCGATGACAAGAAGGCCAGAAACCCAAACTTGGTTTCATAGAATTTTTATTTTTGTTAGTAGTGTGGTGTAACCAAAGTTGTATGGAAGAACTAGAGGATGAGGTGAATCAAATTTTTTAATAGCCTGCAAAGCTTAGTACTAAAGGAGTGAGACGATTACAAACTCTGAAGTAGGAATAGATGCAATATGGATAATTGCAATGAGAGTGGCATACAATTCAGCTGTAAAAATGCTAGCCGAGTCTAATAAATGCCCTCGCACCACACTGCCAGGAAACACTGCTGCAAACCCAACACCATCAGAGGATCTAATTTCTTTAGATTATTATTATTATAATCAAAGCTAAGTGCTAAACCCTCTTTAGCTTTAAGTTAATTTGTTTTACTAATAATGCACACCCTCCACCTTTCTCTTTTCTTCTCTTTGCAACCTAATTTAGATTATTATAATCAAAACCATGTGCTAACCCCACCAGTCATACAGCACTGCCCTTATTTAGAATAATGTATGTTTTCTAATTTGCTTAGAATTAGACTTGCCGTAAGTGTTTTTTTTAAAATGCCCATGGTTATATTTTTTTTTTAATTACTCCATCTATATTTGTGAAATTTTAATGGAGAATAAAAATAATTTAAGATCTTTTTCCTTTTTACTATTTTTTTTTATTCAGTTTGGTTTTGTTCCTATATTTATATTATGAACAGACTGCCGTGTTAGTTAAAGTTTCATTCACAATGCTTCCGCAAATCCGAATTTTGATTTGCATGCCTTTTGCATAGTACGTTTTGCTGCAACCCACACTGGGCAGCGCTGAAGTCAACGGAGTTGACGAACAAAGTTTTGATGGAGCTGGAAGAGATGCAGTAAGGAAGAGCAAGAGGAAGAAGAAGAAACTGTTCCTTCTAAAAACTTTGAGACAAAATTGATGGCCGAGGCATTTTCTCTTATAGAGAGACGTCTCCGTATGTTTGAGCTTCAGGACCTCAATATCGAGAGATTCTCAAAGGATTCAATTGGTGTTAATTCTATCTCATGCTACCGTCTTATATACGACAAGAGAAAAACTATGCTTCTAAGCTGTTGTGTTCTGAGCACCTCTGCAAAAACAGTGATTGTGTGTGAGTGAGGTGAAAGTGTTCAATGATGATGAAAGTATTTTCTTTTTGGGGATTTTCTTTCTTTTTTTGGGTCACCCTGCCTCGGTGGGAGACGGCCGACTTGTTGAAAAAAAAAAAAAAAAAAAAACTATGCAAACTTCCTTAGACAAATTCATCAGACCAGTGCCCTCTACCTCAAAAGCCTCTTCAGATGTTGAAGAAACCCAGGTCTACGAAACTCTTAACTGACTTGATGACAAAATGCATGAGGTTGAAGACCCTCTCCCCCAGTAGCCCCACACAACCTCTGATCTTCCTCTCATCCATCACCTCAAGTTTCTTGTACCAGTTATCCATTTCACTGTTGGTGCCGTATAGGTACGGCTTACAAGCCAGTGTCAGTGACGTATTAATACGCCAAAATTCTAGCGGCTTTGAATCTAGCAGGAGAAAGCTGGTAGACCTACGTGTGAGAGAATGGGTCTGAGTAGTCAAGTTTTTTTTTTTTCTCTCCTCAACAAGTCGGCTGTCTCCCACCGAGGCAGGGTGACCCAAAAAAGAAAGAAAATCCCCAAAAAGAAAATACTTTCATCATCATTCAATACTTTCACCACACTCGCACATTATCACTGTTTTTGCAGAGGTGCTCAGAATACAACAGTTTAAGATACACAACATATCCCTCCAAACTGCCAATATCCCAAACCCCTCCTTTAAAGTGCAGGCATTGTACTTCCCATTTCCAGGACTCAAGTCTGACTATATGAAAATAACCGGTTTCCCTGAATCCCTTCACTAAATATTACCCTGCTCACACTCCAACAGATCGTCAGGTCCCAAGTACCATTCGTCTCTATTCACTCCTATCTAACACGCTCACGCACGCTTGCTGGAAGTGTGCGCAGTATAAAAAAATCAGGGCACCTGCATTGCATTGTGGGAATGCCATTTCAATAGTTTACCATGCCTTGCAGTAAGAAATACAGTGGTACCTTGACTTACGAGTTTAATTCATTCCGTGACAGAGCTCGTAACTCAATTTGCTTGCATATCAAATCAATTTTCCTCATTGAAATTAATTGAAATGACATTAACCCATTTCAGCCCCAAAAATAACCACCCCAATTTTTTATGTTACAGTTTTCAAATAAGAAAAATGTATTTATAAATAAGAAATGTTGCATACTCCACCCATCACCTTCACTACTCCACCCAACACCATCTTTACTACACCCACCACCCTCTCTACTCCACCCACCATTATCAATACTCCATCCACTACCCTCACTTCTACTACACCCACCACCATCTCTACTTCATTCACCACCTTCACTAATCCACCCACCTCCATCCACCATTATCACTACTCCATTCATACTTGGAAGAGGAAAAACAAGAGGAAAATGGAAGAAGTACACAGTAAAGGGGTTAGTTGGTGTGTTCATGTGTGTGTAAAGGAAGTTGGATGTCCTGGCCCTAAGCGAAACAAAGCTGAAGGGGGTAGGGGAGTTTCGGTGGGGAGAGATAAATGGGATTAAGTCTGAGAGAGTTAGAGCTAAGGAAGGGGTAGCAATAATGTTGAAGGATCAGTTATGGAAGGAGAAGAGGGAATATAAATGTGTAAATTCAAGGATTATGTGGATTAAAATAAGGGTTGGATGTGAAAAGAGGGTCATAATAAGCATGTATGCACCTGAAGAAGAGAGGAGTGTAGAGGAGAGAGGGATTTTAGGAGATGTTAAATGAATGTATAGGAACCTTTGAACCAAGTGAGTAATTGTGGTAGGGGCCCTAAATGCTAAAGGAGGAGAAACATTTAGAGAGGGTGTGGTAGGTAAGTTTGGGGTGTCAGGTGTAAATGATAATGGGAGCCCTTTGATTGAATTTTGTATAGAGAGGGGTTTAGTATAGGTAATACATATTTTAAGAAAAAGAGGGTAAATAAGTATACAAGATATGATGTAGGGCGTAATGACAGTAGTTTGTTGGACTATGTCTGTTGAGTAGACTTCAGGATGTACATGTTAGAGGGGCCACAGATATATCAGATCACTTTTTAGTTGTAGTTACAGTGAGAGAAAAAGGTAGATGGGATACAAGGAAAATAGAAGCATCAAGTAAGGGAGAGGTGAAGGTTTATAAACTAAAAGAGGAGGCAGTTAGGGTAAGATATAAACTATTGGAGGATAGATGGTCTAGTGAGAGTATAGGCAATGCGGTCGAAGATGTATGGGGTAGGTTTAAAAATGTAGTGTTAGTGTTCAGTAGAAGTTTGTGGTTACAGGAAAGTGGGTGCAGGAGGGAAAAAGAGTGATTGGTGGAATGATGATGTAAATAGTAGTAAGGGAGAAAAGTTAGCATATGAGAGGTTTTTACAAAGTAGAAGTGATGCAAAGAGGGAAGAGTATATGGAGAGAAAAAGAGAGGTTAAGAGACTGGTGAAGCAATGAAAAATGAGAGTGGGTGAGATGTTATCAACAAATTTTGTTGAAAATAAGAAAAAGTTTTGGAGTGAGATTAACAAGTTGAGGAAGCCAAGGGAACAAATGGATGTGTCAATTAAAAATAGGAGAGGATAGTTAGAGGTATCAGGAAGATGGAGGGAATATTTTGAGGAAATGTTAAATGTTGATGAAGATAGGAAAGCTGTGATTTCGTGTATAGGGCAAGGAGGAATAACATCTTGGAGGAGTGAGAAAGAGCCAGTTGTGAGTGTGGGGGAAGTTCATGAGGCAGTGGTAGAATGAAAGGGGTAGGGCAGCTGGGATTGATGGGTAAAGTTAGAAATGTTAAAAGCAGGTGGGGATATAGTTTTGGAATGGTTGGTGCTATTATTTAATAAATGTATGGAAGAGGGTAAGGTACTTAGGGATTAGCAGAGAGCATGCATAGTTCCTTTGTATAAAGGCAAAGGGGACAAAAGAGAGTGCAAAAATTATAGGGAAATAAGTCTGTTAAAGCTAAAGAAGGAGTAGCAATAATGTTGAAGGATAAGCTATGGCAGGAAAAGAGGGACTATAAATGTATTAATTCAAGGATTATGTGGAGTAAAATAAAGGTTGGATGTGAGAAGTTGGTTATAATAAGCGTATACGCACCTGGAGAAGAGAGAAGTATAGAGGAGAGAGAGAGATTTTGGGAAATGTTGAGTGAATGCGTGAGGAGTTTTGAACCAAGTGTGAGAGTACTTGTGGTTGGGGATTTTAATGCTAAAGTGGGTAAAAATGTTGTGGAGGGAGTAGTAAGTAAATTTGGGGTGCCAGGGGTAAATGAAAATGGGGAGCCTTTAATTGAGCTATGTGTAGAAAGAGATTTGGTAATAAGTAATACATATTTTATGAAAAAGAGGATAAATAAATATACAAGGTATGATGTAGCACATAATGAAAGTAGTTTGTTAGATTATGTATTGGTGGATAAGAGGTTGATGGGTAGGCTCCAGGATGTACATGTTTATAGAGGGGCAACTGCTATATCGGATCATTATTTAGTTGTTGCTACAGTTAGAGTAAGAGGTAGATGGGATAAGAGGAATATGGCAACAAGAAGTAAGAGGGAGGTGAAAGTGTATAAACTAAGGGAGGAGGAAGTTCGGGTGAAATATAAGCAACTATTGGCAGAAAGGTGGGCTGGTGCAGGTATGAGTAGTGGGGGGGTTGAAGAGGGTTGGAATAGTTTTAAAAATGCAGTATTAGACTGTGGGGCAGAAGTTTGTGGTTATAGGAGGGTGGGTGCAGGAGGAAAGAGGAGTGATTGGTGGAATGATGAAGTAAAGGGTGTGATAAAAGAGAAGGTAGCTTATGAGAGGTATTTACAAAGCAGAAGTGTTACAAGAAGAGCAGAGTATATGGAGAGTAAAAGAAAGGTGAAGAGAGTGGCGAGAGAGTGCAAAAGGAGAGCGGATGGTAGAGTGGGAGAGGTACTGCAAGAAATTTTAATGAAAATAAGAAAAAAATTTGGAGTTAAACCAGTTAAGAAAGCCTAGGGAACAAATGGATTTGTCAGTTAAAAACAGAGTAGGGGAGTTAGTAGATGGGGAGATAGAGGTTTTGGGTAGATGGCGTGAATATTTTGAGGAACTTTTAAATGTCAACGAAGAAAGGGAGGCGGTAATTTCATGCACTGGCCAGGGAGGTATACCATCTTTTATGAGTGAAGAACAGCAGGATGTGAGTGTGGGGGAGGTGCGTGAGGCATTACGTAGAATGAAAGGGGGTAAAGCAGCTGGAACTGATGGGATCATGACAGAAATGTTAAAAGCAGGGGGGGTACATAGTGTTGGAATGGTTGGTATTTTTGTTTAATAAATGTATGAAAGAGGGGAAGGTACCTAGGGATTGGCGGAGAGCGTGTATAGTCCCTTTATATAAAGGGAAGGGGGACAAAAGAGATTGTAAAAATTATAGAGGAATAAGTTTACTGAGTATACCAGGAAAAGTGTACTGTAGGGTTATTATTGAAAGAATTAGAGGTAAGACAGAATGTAGAATTGCAGATGAGCAAGGAGGTTTTAGAGTGGGTAGGGGATGTGTATATCAAGTGTTTACATTGAAGCATATATGTGAGCAGTATTTAGATAAAGGTAGGGAAGTTTTTATTGCATTTATGGATTTAGAAAAGGCATATGATAGAGTGGATAGAGGAGCAATGTGGCAGATGTTGCAAGTATATGGAATAGGTGGTAAGTTACTAAATGCTGTAAAGAGTTTTTATGAGGATAGTGAGGCCTAGGTTAGGGTGTGTAGAAGAGAGGGAGACTATTTCCCAGTAAAAGTAGGTCTTAGACAGGGATGTGTAATGTCACCATGGTTAATATATTTATCGATGGGGTTGTAAAAGAAGTAAATGCTAGGGTGTTCGGGAGAGGGGTAGGATTAAATTATGGGGAATTAAATACAAAATGGGAAGTGACACAGTTACTTTTTGCTGATACTGTGCTAATGGGAGATTCTAAAGAAAAATTGCAAAGGTTATTAGATGAATTTGGGAGTGTGTGTAAGGGTAGAAAGTTGAAAGTGAACATAGAAAAGAGTAAGGTGATGAGAGTATCAAATGATTTAGATAAAGAAAAATTGGATATCAAATTGGGGAGGAGGAGTATGGAACAAGTGAATGTTTTCAGATATCTGGGAGTTGACATGTCAGCAGATGGATTTATCAAGGATGAGGTTAATCATAGAATTGATGAGGGAAAAAAGGCGAGTGGTGCATTGAGGTACATGTGGAGGCAAAAAATGTTATCTATGGAGGCAAAGAAGGGAATGTATGAAAGTATAGTAGTACCAACACTCTTATATGGGTGTGAAGGTTGGGTTGTAAATGCTGCAACGAGGAGGCGGTTGGAGGCAGTGGAGATGTCCTGTCTAAGGGCAATGTATGGTATAAATATTATGCAGAAAATTTGGAGTGTGGAAATTAGGAGAAGGTGTGGAGTTAATAAAAGTATTAGTCAGAGGGCTAAAGAGGGTTTGTTGAGGTGGTTTGGTCATTTAGAGAGAATGGATCAAAGTAGAATGACATGGAGAGCGTATAAATCTGTAGGGTAAGGAAGGCGGGGTAGGGGTCATCCTCGAAAGGGTTGGAGGGAGGGGGTAAAGGAGGTGTTGTGGGCAAGGGGTTTGGACTTCCAGCAAGCGTGCGTGAGTGTGTTAGATAGGAGTGAATGGAGACAAATGGTATTTGGGACCTGATGAGCTGTTGGAGTGTGATCAGGGTAATATTTAGTGAAGGGATTCAGGGAAACCGGTTATTGTATATAACCGGACTTGAGTCTTGGAAATGGGAAGTACAATGCCTGCACTCTAAAGGAGGGGTTTGAGATATTGGCAGTTTGGAGGGATATACTGTGTATTTTTATACGTATATACTTCTAAACTGTTGTATTCTGGGCACCTCTGCAAAAACAGTGATTATGTGTGAGTGAGGTGAGTGTTGAATGATGAAAGTATTTTCTTTTTGGGTCACCCTGTCTCGGTGGGAGACAGGGTGACCCGACTTGTTGAAAAAAAAAAAAAAAAGTCTTGAGTATACCTGGTAAAGTGTATGGTAGAGTTATCATTGAAAGAATTAAGAGTAGGATAGCAGATGAACAAGGAGGCTTTAGGAAAGGTAGGGGGTGTGTAGACCAAGTGTTTACAGTGAAACATATAGGTGAACAGTATTTAGATAAGGTTAAAGAGGTTTTTGTGACACTTATGGATTTGGAAAAGGCGTATGACAGGGTGGATAGGGGGGCAATGTGGCAGATGTTGCAGGTGTATGGTAGGTTACTGAAAGCAGTGAAGAGTTTTTACGAGGATAGTGAGGCTCAGGTTAGAGTATGTAGGAAAGAGGGAGATTATTTCCCAGTAAAAGTAGACCTTGGACAAGGATGTGTGATGTCACCGTGGTTGTTCACTGTATTTATAGGTGGGGTTGTAAGAGAAGTGAATGTGAGGGTCTTTGGCAAGAGGTGTGGAGTTAAAAGATAAAGAATCAAACACAAAGTGGGAGTTGTTACAGTTGATTTTTGCTGATGACACTGTGTTCTTGGGAGATTCTGAAGAGAAGTTGCAGAAGTTGGTGGATGAATTTGGTAGGGTATGTAAAAGAAGAAAATTAAAAGTGAATATAGGAAAGAGTAAAGTTATGAGTATAACAAAAAGATTAGGTGATGAAAGATTGGATATCAGATTGGAGGGAGAGAGTATGGAGGAGGTGAATGTATTCAGATATTTGGGAGTGGACGTGTCAGCAGATTGGTCTATGAAAGATGAGGAACAGAATTCCATCATTAAGTGAGGAGAGGTTGTATTGTCTTTAAGTTTTCAACGAACAATGGGGCAGAGAGAGAACAATAATAATTGAAATAGAAAAATGACAAAATAACAACTTATGAACAATTCAAAGATACAGCCTTCTGGAATGTAAGTTGGGCAGACGTCTGTACTGTATATAAAATGAAATTTGCAAATTGTTTTAGAATACTTGTAAATGTTATTGATTCTACTTGAAATTTTTATTTTAGGTTTTCAGACAGTGAAACACTGGAAGCTGCAAATTGTAATCTTAAGATGAATGCCTTATCCTATAACAAGAGTATTTCCTGCCCAGACTGTGGGAGAATGTTTCAAGATATTGCTTCCCTCAGCTCACATGCAGCTGAACAAAATCACGCAAGTGTAAAGAATTCTTGTTGGATATGTGGGTTGTGTGGTTCAGCTTTCTTGGAGGAAAATCAGTTGACTGAACATATGATGACACATGAACTGCATTCTGGAGGTCAGTTGATACCTCCCGATTTCTTTAGATATAATTCTGGACAAAATGTGGTTATATCTGGCAAACATTAAAAAGAGCATTTTGATATTGGTTCAGTCAGTGCTTAGTCCAGTAACAGTTCCAAATTCAGATCATAAAAAATAGGGGGATGAAATGAATATTTTCAGTCAACTCCAGTAGGCCTTATGATTAGTAAAGCTTAATAAAATTACATAAACTATCTCCCTCCCTCATAATTAATGAAACTGTTGAGAGCCTCTGTCTTATTAATCAATCAAATGCAAATTTTATGCCATCAAACCAGCACTGGACCCACAAATGTCATACAGTATGTGACAATCAAAACACTGGAGAGAAAGAACTAGATGCCAAAATGTATACTTTCCTAGTGCATCAGCAATGATTGAGAATCTTATTTGACAGTAATGGCATGCATCCCATCAACTACTGGTGCAGCTCCTAAATTAAACATAGCAGCTAGACAAGTTTGTCAAGTATGGTTGTTGATGCTACTTAACTGAACATGTAGTCTCTAAAGTAGTTTGTATAATATCTTATTTCTTGTTCCTGTAGATCTACACAAGTGACAATGGCATTAATAACATGGATGTATGTATGACACACTGAAAGGGCTAAAACCGATGAAAGTTACCCAAAAAAAAGATATTGTAATTTATTAAATGTTCACAGAACACAATGTCTGTCTATGCATGTGCACACAACGTATGGGCAACTACTTGCCTCCAATGAATAAAATGAGGGTATACAAAATTCTTTTAAAACATTTAATTTTCATATTAGTCTAAAATAATGTAGTTACAGATTACAAATTCCCTTGAAGAGTGATGCATATATAAAGAAATACATGAATGCCCTTACAGTAATTACAGCATATAAATTTGCAGTATATCAGAGTAATAAAATTTGTATACAAAATTATCTTTTTTTTTTTTTTTTTGCTTATTAATATTCAGTATGGAATAATCATATTTAACCTATTGGCTATCCAAGTACAGTGGACCCCTGCATAACTATCACCTCCCAATGCGACCAATTATGTAAGTGTATTTATGTAAGTGCATCTGTACATGTATGTTTGGGGGTCTGAAATGGACTAATCTACTTCACAATATTCCTTATGGGAACAAATTCAGTCAGTACTGGCACCTGAACATACTTACGGAATGAAAAAATATCGTTAACCGGGGGTCCACTGTATTTATAAACTGTTGTTCAGTGCTTTCTTTGATTGTCATATAAACTTGAAGTGGAACCTCGACTTATGAGTGTCCCAATGTACGAGTTTTTAGAGATACGAGCAGTTGCTCTGTCGATTTTTTGCTCTGAGTTACGAGCCAGCTTTCCCCTCGACCCAAAACCTGCACACCTTGCTTGTTTATCTATGATTTCATGCTTTAATTCCATGGAAATCATCCTTTTTTTTTTTTTTTTTTTTTTGCACTGTTCATTATACTTACTTTCTTGGGACTCATGGTTAGAAAAGAGAAATTTGGCCAAATGACTGTAAATAATGTTAGCAAAGCACGAGAGAAATGCTTCCACAGCGAGGTAAACAGTGCATTGAGTTGGCGGCATTCTGAAGCTCTATTATTATAATTATTATTAATTTAGGGAACTGGAGCACAGATCTTATTCCTTAGAACAAGAGCCCCTCGCCAGCATCAAGGAACCTTGACGTTGGCGAGGGGCTATTGATCTAAGGAATTGGATGTGTGCTCCAGTTCCCTAAATAGATAATAATACAACAAATTGTATCAGTTAAGTTCAGCAATAAAATGTAGCATTGAGAGAGTAGCAAGTTAAACGATAGAAAAAAGACAAAACGAAACGAACTCCTCCAACGTTGTTGGAGGTTTATAGGGCCACTGACATCATATGCTGCACTGCCTCTCCCATCTGTGCTCCAAGTGTGTAAGTATACACTTTATATAAAGTTTATTTCTTTACATTCTCTATTATGTTTTTATACTATTTCTTATTTATGAATACACTGTTTCAGTGTTTTCCTTAGGAAACTAGTAAGCTACAGCAGTTAGCTTCACAAACACTCCATTTTCTCTTATAATAAGAGCATGGGAAGATACTATAGTGACTGGGAGACGAAATGGCGGATGCTGCTGCCGCCACCATCACTCGCCATGTTATCGCATGTTTTATTCATTCTAGAGTATATATCATGTTTCTGTGTTAATTATATTCTTTATTATGTCATATTAGATGAATTGTGATACATAAATAAGCCACAGAGTTGATATCAGCATCATATTCAAGTATTTTGTCCTGCCTCCAGAGAGCAGGATTCTGCTGGAATAGATCAACAATGGCATTTCAATTAATTTAAATGAGGAAAATTGATTTGATATACAGTGGTACCTCTAGTTACGAACTTAATTTGTTCCAGATGGCTGCTAGTGTGCTGATACCGAATGAATTTGTTCCCGTAAGGTATAACATAAATTAGATTAGTCTGTTTTAGACCCCCAAAAATAGACAAAAGCACACACATAATTGTTCAAGTTGGGAGCTGTTCGAAACTCGAGGTACCACTGTACGAGCAAATTGAGTTATGAGGTAGGCCACAGAACAGATAAAACTCGAAATTCAAAATTCCACTGTATTGTATTTAATTATAATAATATTATTATTATTATAATAAAAAAGAAGCGCTAAGCCACAAGGGCTATACAGCACTGCAGGGTAGGGAAGGAAGCGAGGGTATTGGATGGCAGAAGGGAGGAGGGATGATCAGTAGGTTACAGAAAACAGCGGGGCAGGGGATAGTACGGGGGAAGAGGGTAGCAAGAGATTGAAGTAGAAAGGGCTGAAGGTATCAGAATTTGTGAAGTCAGTTGTTGTCAAAAAGTCAATGAGAGAGTCTGGATGAAAGGTGGGTCCATCAGCGAGAAGGGAGAGCAGCAGAGCGAAGACGACGATGGAGGTAAATTCTGCGTGCTCGTTGATAAAGTGGGCAGTCCAACAGAATGTGGCTGACTGATAATGGAACTTGGCAATTCTCACAGAGAGGAGCAGGGCGCCTCTCCACGAGATATCCATGAGTAAGACGAGTATGGCCAATGCGAAGACGGGAGAAAGTAGTCTCCCAACCTCGACACTGGTGATAAGAAGACGGCCAGTAACCTATACTCGGTTTAATAGATTGAAGTTTGTTGCCGAGCATAGTAGACCAACGTTGCCAACGGGTGTGAAGTTGGGAAGATATTGCAGCAAAATAGTCCATAAATGGAATACCTCTACATGAAACTGGTAGGTCATGTACTGCTGACCGCGCAGCAGTGTCTGCCTGTTCATTGCCCTGTACGTCAACATGACCAGGGACCCAACAAAAAACAATATCTTTATGCTTGGTAAAGATGCGGCATAGCCAAAGTTGGATACGGAGGACTAAGGGGTGAGGTGTATCAAATTTCTGTATAGCCTGTAAAGCACTAAGGGAGTCTGAGACAACCACAAATGATGACACAGGCATAGATGCAATACGGATAAGTGCTGTAAGGATGGCATACAATTCAGCAGTAAAAATACTAGCCGAAGATAGTAAATGCCCTTGTACGACGCTGTCCGGAAACACTGCTGCGAATCCTACGCCGTCAGAAGACTTAGAGCCATCTGTGTACACAGCAATGGCATGAGAATGAGAGTGAAAGTGGTCAAGAAAAAGAGAGCGGGAAGCGACCGTAGACAGTTGGGCTTTCGAGCAAGGGAGAAAGAACAGACTCGAACAGCTGGAACTTCCCAGGGGGGTAGGGAAAAGTGAGATGCTACTTGTACATAGAAAGGTGGTAATTGAAGAGAAGACAAGAGCGAATGAAGGCGAAGAGAGAAGAGACGGAGTAAACAGGGGCGGCGAACAAATAAAGAATGTCTACTAATATCAGTGACCATTCTATAAATGGAAGGATTGCGGAGATCATGAGAGTGTACATAGTAGCGAAGGCAATGGGCATCACGGCGATCGGATAAGGATGGAACATTCGCTTCTGCATAGAGGCTCTCAACAGGGGAAGAGCGAAAAGCACCAAGGCATAAACGTAATCCTTGGTGATGAATGGGGTTAAGGCTAGAGAGAGTAGCAGGAGATGCCGCTGAATAGATCTGGTCACCATAATCAAGTTTCGATAAAATAAGGGTGGAATGTAGGCGAAGGAGGGTTCGACGATCAGCTCCCCATGAAAGATGAGCAAGGGTTTTAAGAAGGTTCAGCCGGCTGTGACAAGTTGCCTTCAGAGAGGTAATGTGAGGTTTCCAGGACAACCTACGATCAAAGAGGAGGCCCAGAAACTTGACTGTATCATGTTCAGGGATACGGGAGCCATAGAGGTACAAAGGATGGTCGGAGATGACAGAGTGTCTAGTGAAAGTAATTTGGTGGGTTTTAGTGCTGGAAAATTTAAACCCACGTGTGGTGGCCCAATTGGAAACACGGTCGACTGCATGCTGGAGAGAAACTGTAATAAGGTGGCAGTCAGCACCTGCACAGGCAATAGCGAAGTCATCAACACATCAACACAGAGTGATGACCAAATATCTGATGGAAGACTAGAGGCCAAATCATTAATAGCAAGGAGAAAAAGTGTTGTGCTCAGAACACATCCCTGGGGAACACCTTCAGCTTGGATAAAGTCCGGGGAAAGCACATTATTAACCCGAACACGGAAATGCCTGTCAGTTAAAAAGTTCTTAAGGAAGGATGGTAGATTGCCTCGAAGGCCTAAGGAGTGGGCTTGGGCTAAAATATTATACCTCCAAGTTGTGTCATATGCCTTCTCAAGGTCAAAAAATATGGCAATAACTGAGTGGTTATTCGCAAAGGCATTACGAACATACGTATCCAAGCATAGTAAGGGGTCTATGGTAGAACGTCCCTTACGAAAGCCATATTGACGAGTGGAGAGACTGTTGTGTGTCTCTAAATACCACACTAAACGTCTCTTTACTAGGCGTTCCATCACTTTGCAAACTGCACTGGTAAGAGCAATGGGACGATAGTGGGAGGTTTCATGTCCCATAGTGCCTGGTTTGCGGAAAGGGAGAACAATGGCGGATTTCCACAGCTGTGGAAGAGCTCTTTGTGACCAAATAAGATTGTAAAGGCATAATAGGACTGCAAGGGCTGACGGATGTAAATGTTTTAGCATACGAATATGAATGTCGTCGGGCCCAGCTGCCGATGATCGGCAAGCTGAGAGTGTTGCCTCCACTTCTTGAAGTGTAAAAGGCACATTATACTGTTCTTCTCTGAGAGAAGAAAAGTCCAAGGGTGCTAACTCTGGCAGACTTTGAGGAAAGAAATGAGGGGCATAGATGGAGTCCCTGAGAAATGTGGACCAGATGATTGCCAATTTCATTGGCAACATCTAGTGGGTTTGCTATATCAACACCGGCAACCCGCAGAACAGGAGCCGGGTCAGGATAATATTTACCACTCAGTTTTCATACTTTTTTCCAGACTGCACTCATAGAGGAAGCAGAGGTGATGGTGGAGACATAATCTCGCCAGCAAGTGCGTTTAGCATCACGGATGACACGGCGAGCGATCGCACGCTTCTGCTTAAAATCAAGAAGTCGCTCTGTGGTTCTATTGTACCGGTACCTGCCCCACGCAGCGCGTTTCAAACGTACTGCACGAGCACAAGCAGGAGACCACCAAGGCACGCATTTCTGAGAATGCCTGCCCGAAGTTTGGGGTATAGAATGAGAAGCTGCGGTTAAAACGGAGGACGAGAAGAGGTGTAAAACCTCATCGATGGAGGACAAAGAAGGAACCTCTCTAAAAACAGTTAGGTGTGAGTAAAGGTTCCAATTTGCCTTATCAAATTGCCAGCGTGGGATGCGAAGAGGTGGTGAATATGAAGGGGAAGTAAGAATGATTGGGAAATAATCGCTGTCATGTAAGTCCGGAAGAACAGACCAAGTGAAGTCTAATGCGGCGGAGGAAGAGCAGACAGAGATCGATGCAAGAGAGTGTGAGTTTGAGGATCAAAATGGGTGTGAGTACCTGTATTTAAAACATGGAGGGGGTGGGTGGCAAGAAAAGCCTCTCACTGAATGCCACGGGAATCACAGTGAGACCCCCCAGAGGAAATAGCGGGCATTAAAATCACCAAGTAACAGAATCGGTGGTGGTAATGACGAAACAAGAAAGGCAATATCCGGAATAGATAATGCCCGAGAAGGAGAGAGATATAAAGAACAGAGCGTATACCACCTATGCAAGTGGATATGGGCTGCTGTGTAATGCAGCGAAGTACAAACAAATAGCTGATGGTACAGAATATCAGTGCGTAGAAGAAGGGCACTTTCATTAAAGGTCCCATCAGGAAAAGGATCTGAAGAATACAATAAATTATAGCCTGAGATGGGAGAGATAACAGCAGAGTGTAATTTTGGTTCCTGTAAGCAAACACCAACAGGGGAAAACTGGGAGAGCAACATCTGAAGCTCACCCCGATTACCCGAGGCCGTGTATATTCCACTGTAAATAGGCCATGATTGGCAATGATAAAGATACCTGAAATCCGCAGGTAAGGGTTCCTACGGACTAGAGGGGTTAGAAAAGTCCACATGCGGAGGCAGTGGAAAACGTTCAAGCAGCGAAGGAACGGTGCACTGTGAAGAAAGGAGTTGCGCAGATGGAGTAGAGGAGAGAGAAGGAGCGGAGGGTGGATCAGTGTCCACTGATGGTTTGGTCTCTGCAATATATTCAGAGATTGCTTCAAGTGTTTCAGAATTCAGAGATGTCGTATGGGAGACAATATTGGAAATGGTAGGGGGAGGATGAGTAAAGATTGGAACTGTAATGGACTGTACCAAGGTAGGGGGGGGCGAAAGGGTGGAGGGAACTGGAGAAGCGTGGAAGGGGACAGAAGAGGCAGAAACTTGGGAGGGAACAGGGGAGGAAGGTACAGTACAAGGAGGAGGGTGAACCTCTACACTTGTAACAGAGCCAGTGAGAGGGGGAGAACCAGGTACAGAGACAGGGAAGGGAAAATGAGGAGGTGGAAGATGGGTAGGAGGTGTTAACGGACCTTTTTTTGACTTTTGAGAAGTAGAGGGACGATTGGGAGGAGGTGTCATACGAGATCTCGTCGCTACTGAGGCTTGTGAGAGAGAACACAAAGAAGCGAGATCAGACTGAGACGTTGAAGTAGGGACGTCTGAGCCAAGGACAGCAAAAGAATTAGCTACAGGAGTGACTATGGGAGAGGTAACCACAGAGGTGGGTGCAGAAGATGGGATACCAGAAGTGGGGGGACGTTTTGAAACACAGGAATAAGAAACACGAGGTAGTCTCCCTTGGAGGCGGAGATGAGAAACTGCCATGGCATAAGGGAGACCTTCTGCCTCTTTGAGGTAACGGATTTCCTGCTTGTTTAAGTAGACTTGACAACGGCGAGAGTACGAAGGGTGAGCCTCATGACAATTAAGGCAAGAGGGAGGTCGATTGCAAAATGTATTAGAATGGTCATCGGCACCACAGACTGGGCATTCGGCGATAGATCTGCAATATTTCGCTGGATGGCCAAATCGCCAGCAATTTCTACACTGTTGCAGTGTAGGGATCACCTTTCGAACTTGTAACCGATGTCCTGCTACATAAACTGAGGATGGGAGTTCACGGCTGTCAAAAGTTAAACGAGCCACATTGCTAGGGTATCGTCTCCGCCCGCGGGCAGGAAGAACGTAAGTGTCTACCTTGAGGATTGGGAGATCTTGGAGTTCCAGCTGTTCAAGAATGTCAGTGCCACATGTCTGGAAATTTTGTTGAACTATGGTATGAGGTAGAATGACGGTACCACTACAAGAATTGAGGGAATGATGCTTTTCAATAGTTACAGGAACAGTATCGATATGGGAAAGACGAGAAAGCTCATGAGCCTGGGTAGCATTCTGTAGTGACGATGCGCGTACCGCTCTTAAGAGCATGAAAAGAAATATCTTTACCAACATGGCGTAGGAGTGCCTTGCCAATACTGTGGTCAGAAAGATAGGCAGTAGAGGAAGTCGGTCATAAAGTGAAGAATTTAGTCCACTGTGCAGTCTGAAACTGAGAGTGGAAAGGTAGTGAAGGACGTGTCGATCTTTTCTGAGAAGAACGAGAAGGTGGAGAAGTATCATCAGCAGGTAATTGTCGTTGGCGTTTAGGCGTGGGACCAGAGTTGGTCCGACGTGGAACGGGCCGGCGATTCGAAAATTGCTGCACCGTAGAGGGAGAGGCCGGAAGCATAGTCAGAGGAGAGCGAAGGTCAGATAAATCGAAGGAGTCAGTCGAGGCCTCAGTACCTGAAGCGGGTGAGGAAACAGCACCGGCAAGAGGTACAGAGGCATGAGGAGTGTCCGAAGAGTGGTCCAAAGACGAGGCGGGGTCAGAACGGGGTGCGGTATCAAGAAGGGGCCCGGGGGTAGCAGGTTCATGGACTAGGGCTGCCATGGTTAGGTTACTTCTTTCTTTTTGTTTTTAAGAAAAAAAAAAGAAAGAAAAGAAAATAAAAATAAAAAAAAAAGAATAAAAAAGGGGGGGACTGGGGAGGGATAGTTCCTAGGAGGAATGAAAGGGCCAGAAATCTCCCTCCACGCCCAAGAGGACCTCAGCACCGCAAGTAGTGCAGATGCAGCATGGAACCTGTGTGCCATACCCTACCCATCATGCCAGTAAACCGGCAATCCGGGATAGCAACCTCACATCTGCCGAGCTACCTCGGTGGACAAAAGAGAGGGCAGCTGGAAATCCGCCACAAAGCATACCTCCTTTGGCCACCACCCCCGGAATTCGAAAGGTGGCTTCCAGAGATACACCCGTCGCCCGAGAGACACCCAAAGCCACCCTCCGGGATACCGGAGAGGGATCAGGACATCCCCAGGCAATCCAGATTCCACGGCAAACTACGCCACCGCCAAGAACCTCAAGGGAATGGGATGGACCCCGGTACCCTTTCCCCTACCTAGGAACTAGGGTGCCTGTGGGAAAAAAAAAAACCAAAGGCCAAAAAGGAAGGGCAAAAGGGAGGGGTGGAGGAAAGGAAAAAGGGGAGGATGGGATAGGGAACGGGGGATTGGGGGGTAATTAGGTTTGGTCTGAGGAAGTAGACCGACAGGTCTAATTCCTCAGACCAAGAGCCTCTTCACCATGCCAAGGAGCCCCCCCCTGGAAGAGGTTAATTATAATAGTATGTCTTATAAAATTAAAATTAATTCAGGTACAGATATATAAATCAGTAACTTCACAATTGCATAGCTGCTTAGTGAAACATGACCAAGTTACTTAAACACGTGAGCCTTTCCTGAGGAGTTACAGCCAGCTAATATTGGTTGTGTAGGATGAAGTGCAGTGACACTGGAAACTGATCCAAGGCATTCTCCCATAAACTCGTGTTTCAGTTCGCCATCACAGCCCCAAACTTCCACCTGGAAACAATAGATTTCTACAATTATCTAAATTTAGACACTGAAAATGCATAGGCTGGGAGATGAAGGCTGCAGAGACAATAAGTTTGTCTACTCCAACAAGAAAACAGCTGGAAATCAGACATAAAATACAGTATGTAACAGTTAGTTCACAGCCACATCAAGAAATGAAAAAGGATCTGGTAAAATCAGTTGGAGAAAACAGGGTAACTGACAAGAAATGAGTGCAATGAAATCATAAGATTTAATATCTGAGAAGAGACCCGTACCAGGGGAGAGGACAAATCAAGCTGTTAAAAACTGAAGTTGAAGTCATCATGCCCCACTGAAATATGACCTGCATACTAAGACGAGCTAAAACATTGTGTTAGCTTTTTGTGCAGATCTTTAATTAATAGAAATAGATGAACTGTCAGAAGAGTGAGAAAAGGTAAATGCAATACAGTACCAATATTAAGAGAGGCAAGGCAGCCTCAATAATATATTGTCCTAATAAATGTGTAATACAAACAATTTGAGATGAGAAAATTATTATTATAATCAAGTGTCAAACCCTTAAAAAAAAAAAAAATCAACAGCATGGATTAAAAAAATGTTAATGCATGCCTGAGTAACCTGGCATATGACAGACTGATAGAGATCAGGCAGCAGAGGATGGGTGGACTGCATATGCGTAGTGTAAGAAAGACTTAAGATGTGCCACACAAAACTGTTTTATCTCAGTGTAAAGGAAATGCAGTATTACAGGAATATTATTATAATAAAAAAAGAAGTGCTAAACCCATTAGGGTCATACATTTACAGAAATATGAATAGAAAATATGACGAGAGAGTAAAAACAGGCATATGCTAAGTACAGGGTGTTTCACTCTCAGGAAGCCCAGAGATGGTACTCCTGTAACTTCAACCATCTTGTTTGTATATTATGTCTGTTGTAAATGATAATCTGGGGCCTCCAATTTGTACTCGTACAATATTTCTACCCAAATGAAAATAAGACAAGCCACCCTGACCGTATAAAATGTTTAACAGCTTTACATTTAACATTCATAGGACAGGCCAGTAGTACAATTCCCTCCCCCCAGATGGAAAAGTAAAATGATCTGGTTTGTGAAACTAAAAAAGAATTCTATACAAGGATTCAAAAGTGCACACAACAAAGCTGTTTTGCATAAGTTGGTTGAAAATAAAAAGGCAGGGCTCATCACACAAATTACACTACTAAAGTTAAAAAATATATATAACAATGATCAAGAAAAAAAGAACAAGAGTAGTAATATAATAATAAAAGAAAAAGCAATAGACCAAAACTAATAAAAAGATTAAGAGTGAAACCCAGTAAAGGGCATAAAATCACCTTCATGCCAGAGGGGTTCCTAACAAACTGCTTTTACTGTTCTTACAAACAAATGAGTTACCTGAAACCCAACATATTTTCTTAGAGAACACAATAGCAAAAAAAAGGACAGATTTTTTGTGATGTACATTTGAAACTGGAGATCAGACTGTACAATAATGTTTTTAAAATATTTTTTGTCCTCATCCATAAATATAGACAAGGGCGATGAGAACTAAATAATGCTTACCCTTCGTGGTTGCATAAGTGAACCCACTACTATCAAGTCTTCACGACAAGGTACATAATGAGCCCTAAAGGTTGTTAACCACCTCCCAGTCTGGTTATTGTGCTGGATTTTCCGTTCAACTGAAAAATAGATGGGGCGATAAGGTAAATGAAGATATACAGTACAGGTTGACCATCACTAATCTGGCATCATCGGGACCTGAAGGGTGCCGGATTAGTAATTTTGCCAGATTTAGAGTGGTTAGGTTAGAATACATTTAACCCAACTGCGATATTTATGCATCAGTGATTTCACCCACTTTACGCCCTATTTTTGGCCCTTTCCATTGTTCCAGTCTACCAAACTCGTAGCTATTTTGCTAGCATTCCTTCTATTCTATCGAATTAGTACAAGAAACCACCCAATTACCTATTTCAACTTCCCAATAAAGTGGTCAGAAATCGGTAATCTGGCAAATTTTACACAAATTTCATGAGATGCCAATTTCAAAATAGGGTCTGGAATAAGCAATGCAGACATTCCTGGCACTAAAATAACATTTTCTCTGTTCATCAGTAACATCTCCAGGTCCCTCTTATATTATGCTTGCTTTCCATTTTGAATTTTTATTCTTGCAAAAAAGTAGATTTATTGTTATGCAGACTACTGCATTATTGTAATAATTGTATATATGTCAACCCATTCATCACCACATATTGGACAGTGTCGTCATTTGTTTACTCTTGAACATCAGTAAAAATCGAACATTTCTGCTACTTTTGAGCTCAATTTCAATGTACTTTGTCTCAAAACCAATCAAAATCACATCCATTTCTGTAATATATCTGCAATTCTATCAAATACCAAAAAAACGAGAATACATCCATAAAAACCATACGAAAATACACAGCAAAGTTGCAGTTTTTTTCTCATTATGCACTGCGTGCTGCAGGATTTTTTTTTTTACATAGTGCACACTTACCACACAGACCTATTCTCTCATATGTAGGCCCAAATTTACTGGTCACAGCTTATCTGAGTGAGATGAGCTCATGGCAATCAACAGTGGCTTCAAAGCCACCTTATCTTTTATGGACAATGTATGTTGTATGTGCTTTACACAATGAGAAGCATTTGTTTTATTCATTGGAACTATGGCTAGGGCTAAAAGTGAGCAGGTTATAACAAAGGAAGAAAAACAAATTGGAATGACTTGTGCAGCAAGTAGCACCACCAAACAGTAGCAGCAGGTTGGTGTGGCAACCCCAGAAATTTGAAATTGTGCTAGCTGAAATTAGTGCTGGATTAGTGATGGCCAACCTGTATTTTGTACTAAAATCTCAAAAAAAAAAAAAAAAAAAAAAAAAAAAATTGCAACAGCTGAGATGAACGACTTAACTCTCTTACTATTAACACCCCCCCATAAATTAAAAGCCCCTTTAGTGTGGCCATGAAAAACAGTTTGAAAACGACAGAGGATCTCTTTATAAAGGTAATGACACAAAAAATTGCAAGTTTTGATGTACAGTAATATTTTTGAAAATGTGCAAGTGTGAGGTTCACCAATACGATTTCATCCACTATGACAGTACTATTAAGTGATCATATGAAACTACCCATTCAACCATCAAACTCTTGAGCACCCAGAAATCAGTAATTTGGAAATTTTCAACAAATTCCAATTCTAAGAGTCCAAAATAAAAACTATGCATTGTAGCTACTACATTAATGTTCCCATTGTTCATTAATCCCAACTTCAGGCTTTTCCTGTTTAATACTTGCCCTACATGTTGAATCCATTGTCATGTACACACACACACACAAAATCAACATTTTCCCAATTTTTTCTGCTAATAAACTATAACCATGAATGCCTGGTAATGTCATGCACTGCATGGAGCAGGATATTTTTTATACTGTGCATACCCACTGCACAGATTTATCTCATGGTTAGGCCAAAATTTGCCAATTGCAGCAAATTTGAGGGTACTCTGATTTACATGTATATCTACACTAGCAACACTAGCCTTAATGATGTAGATCAACATGACCAACAGTTAAGGGTTTAAATAAGTTGACTCATCATTTAGCCTTGCTGGTTTAAATCTATGGATAAACAATTTATCCTGTGGATAATTACAAGAAAATTTAAAAGAATACTACCAAGAACACTGGTTTGCTATTCAAAACAAGAGAATCTACACATAACTATTGATCACAAAATTTACTAGTGTCGATATTGATTGAAACTTTCTTACCTGTTATGTTAGTCAAATCACAGGATATGAATCTCAAATGGTTATCCATACAAGTAGAAATCAAGAAGTTCCCTGAAACATGTAGAATATTATTATATTTTCCTGTCTACCATGGTAGAAAACCGAATATGAAAATCAAATCGCCATTATAAATTAGTCTAAGTCATTCCACCTCACCCACATTTCACATACTTATATAATGCTGAAACAGTTGTTCATTCAGACAAGATGGAAAATTACTGTAGTAAAAAAAAAAAAAACAGGGTTGAAGATAATCAGTTCAACAACCACACCTTCAGACTACTTAATGGAAATACTCTACCACCACCCTCTAGCAAATTATCCATAGCAATAACTGAGCCACTTCATAGCCTAGGTTTAAGGTGCAGTATATAATGATTACCATAAAGCTGGTTTTGAAAGATGCTGCTCATCAGGACGTTTGACAAATGTGGCTGTATATTTCGAGTAAAAATAAATCATAGAACAGGTGGAGGTTCTGTGACATCTCTGCAATCATGCTATTATGGTTTCACGAGTCTTGAGTTTAGATGGTGTCAATGGCTGCATAAATAACTTTGTTACCCTGCAGTCCTTCCTTTTTTTTAGGGGGGGGGGGGAGCTTTTGGGTATAGAGGATCTCATATGTCATTAAACTGGTACTCATATTTAGCAGTGTACTAGGTAGTAGGTTGGTAGACAGTAACTGCCCAGGGAGGTACTACCATCCTGCCAAGTGAAGATTGCCATGTCTTATTTTCTCTGTCTCATAAAGATGCATCGATTCAGGTACGTCTTGCTACTTCTGCCGACACAAGTTTAGGTCACACTACACATGCATGTACAAGCATATATATATATATATATATATATGTACACAACTCTCTGGGTTTTCTTCCATTTTCTTACTAATTCTTGTTCTTATATATTTCCGCTTATCTCCAAAGGGGAAATGGAAGAGAATTCTTCCTACATAAGTCATGCGTACCATCAGAGGCAACTAAAATGCCAGAAGCGAGGGGCTAGTAACCCCTTCTCCTGTATACATTACTAAATTTATAAAAAGAAACTTTGGTTTTTCTTTTTGGGCCATCCTGCTTCGGTGGGATACGGTCAGTTTGTTGAAAGAAGAGATTCTGTGCAATGCAGACATATCACCCCTTACAATCACCCCCTTGCTGGGAGTAAAGGACCAGTAATGCCTCTATAATTACTAAAAAACACCAAAGAAGGAAATTTTAAAGACTGCTTGAGTATGCATGGATGTAGTAAATACAAGAAAGAACTGATTCTTAATATTGCGAACAAAAAAGGGGTTTGTTGTTCTAACATTAAAACAAAACAGCCAAAAGGAGTGGAAAAGTTTCAATGGGAAGGAGTAAATGGAGTTAAATTGGGTATATCTGAAAGAACTGGAGCTAAAGAAGCAGTAACATTAAATGATAAACTATAGAGAGAAAAGAGCATGTAAGTGTTTAAATTCAAGAATTGTGCGGATTAGAAAAAAACACAGGACATAAAAAATGGGTTACAGCATGTGTGAGATATTATGGGTTACAGAAATGCTACTGGAGGGCCTCTAATTGAATTATAGTAAGAGCTTTGGTAACAGTTAATCCTTATTTTAGGAAAAAAATAAAAAAGAGGTTAAGTATTGTATTTGACTTAAATAATGTAAGTGTAAAGACAGTGTGGTTTGCTAGTCTATGTATCAATAGATAAAATGTTGAGTAGACTTCTGGACATGCATGTTATTTAGAGGAGCAACATGACATTATTTTGTGGTACCTAAAGTAAGATTAAGGCTTATATGGAGTACAAAGAGAATTACATCAGTAAGTAAAAGTGAAAGTGAATGAACTAAAGAAAAATGTTAAGGAAAGATACAGGCAACTACTGAAACAAAAAGTATGCAAGAAAGTATGAGTAACGAGGAAAGAGGTTGAAGAGATAGAGTGTGAGTGTAGTGCACACAGCAGTTTGTGGGTATACAAGGGTGAAAGCAGGTGGGAAGAGTAATGAATGGGGAAATAATGAGGTACAGGGTGGTAAGGAAAAAAATTAGCATGAGAGGTTTTTAGAATACAGAGGGCAGACTACAGGGAGAGGAAAAAATGATGTTGAAAAGAGGGGTGATGGTGTAAAAATGGGAAGCCACTTAGAGAAGAGGCAAATTTTTATCAACAAATTCTGCTGATAATAAGAAACAGAGATTAAAGATTTGAGAG
>NC_091347.1:27799066-27804066 GCF_038502225.1 Cherax quadricarinatus
GCAGGCTCACTCAAAAATACAAGACTTAATTAAAATCCTTCCAGGTAAAAAGCAGAGATTGCAAACTATGCAATTTTGTGTATAGATTGAAAAAGTGCATCAGACTCTTGCAGTATGCTACAAAATCTTGATAATATGCACTACTGTACACAGAAACTGGACCTTTTCCCTAAGGATTTCAAATATCAGCTTCACTGAATAGGAAGATTTTCACTTTTTGTACCTTTAGTCTACAGAAGGCACCCCTGTGAAAAAGGGAACCTGCCAGGCAAGTATTTGAAGTAGGAGTGCATCCTCAATAGTCAAACACCATTTAGCATACTTTTCTGTAGGCTTCTTATTCTTAAATATCTGTGGCCCGGTGGCCTGGTGGCTAAAGCTCCAGCTTCACACACAGAGGGCCCGGGTTCGATTCCCGATGGGTGGAAACATTTCAACACGTTTCCTAACACCTGTTGTCCTGTTCACCCAGCAGCAAATAGGTACCTGGGTGTTAGTCGACTGGTGTGGGTCGCATCCTGGGGGACAAGACTGAGGACCCCAATGGAAATAAGTTAGACAGTCCTTGATGATGCACTGACTTTCTTGGGTTATTCTGGGTGGCTAACCCTCCAGGGTTAAAAATCCGAACAAAATCTTATCTTAAGGGTGCAAGATCATTAAACATATTTATGCTGTACTAATAAAGTATAGGTATAACATGATCAAAAACCTGAACATGTGCTAAGGCTTCTTGTCCAGTTAGTGAACTGGTACTATATTTTTTGCCTTATCAAGACAAATGTTAGCAAATACTATTGGAGTTTGCTCACCATCAGTCTTTTGAACCAAAATTGCATTTAAACCGTCGAGACTGGCATCAGCTCTAAGAATGAAGTTTATTTCTGGGGCCCCATGCTAACCTCCCTAGTACTTATACAGAAATATACCTAACTGGAAGAATTTCATTAGGTCAGAATGGTAGTGATTAAAGCACTGACCAGCTAATTTTAGAACTGGCATGTCATGGGTTCAAATCCTGTCTGTTCCACAAGTTGTTTACAACTAAGTTATGATTTTGAGAGTTAATGATATCTTTACAAAAATTTAGGGAACTTTAAATAGGAACAGAAGTTTGTTTATTCTTGAGTTTTCAAAATATTCTTTCTTGACCGAAGGTCTCATCAAAGGATCCAAAGCAAAATCAACTTATGGGCAGGTTTACAATAACATGACAATTTATGGTACTGTACTGACTACATCCCCCTCAACTTATGGCTGGTAATATATGGTAAACATAACATCATATGTTTAACAATACTTACATGAATAATTTGACCATGACTGGCTGATACTAGTATAGTGTTCTCATCCACATGTGAATGCCATGAGATATACTTGCTGTATATCTCTTCATCAACGTAACTGTATACCTGTTGATATTAATTGAAAATTAACACCAGTACAAATTAATGCATCTAAATACAAAAGGTAAAAATGATACACAAAAATATTTTTTTTTAACACACCAGCGGCCTCCCACCAAGGCAAGGTGACCCAAGAAAGAAATTAAAGTTTTTCTTTTTACATTTTGTAATTTATACAGAACTGGGTTACTAGCCCCTTACTCCTGGCATTTTAGTCACCTCTTACAGCATCCATGGCTTATGGAGGAAGGATTCTTCTCCACTTTCCCATGGAGAATAATAATAAAATAATTATTACTCCATGGGGAAATGGAAAAGAATTCTTTCTCCGTAAGCCATGCATGTCATTAAAGGTGACTAAAATGCCTGGAGCAAGAGGCTAGTAACCCTTTCTCGTGTATACATTACTAAATGTACAAAGAAGAAAAACTGCTTTTATTCTCTTTTAGGTGACCTACCTTAGTGGGAGATGGCAGATGTTAAAAAAATAATAATAAAGTACAATGCTTCTTGCACTTTAAAAGAGAGGTTTGGGATACTGGCTGTTTGGAGTGACATCTAAACTGTCATGTCTGGGCACTTCTGCAAAGACAGTGATTTTTGTGTGAATCATGATGAAAGTATTTCTTTTTCTGAGTCACCCTGCTTCGGTGGAAAATGGCTGTCATGTTAAAAAAATAAAAACTAGCTCATTTGCAAAGACAAAAATTATGAAGAAAAAAAGATGATAGCTGACTATAAAGCCCCCTATGGGTAAAAAATCTTAAATTTTTTTCTTACGGTTAATTTAAAGTGCCTCCAAATTACCACTTGTCCACTTACTGTTTACCAACAGTGTAAGGATAATGTTCACTCCTCTCAAATCAAATACTGTATCAACATTCTTACAGGAAAATATACAATGGTATGTCTTGTGCTGTAAAAACATTGGAGTGACAAATAGTCAGCAAAAGCTGTAGAAGTAGCAAGAATATTTACAAATTTACTATTGTAATACCTTAAACCAACTGCCAGACTGCAAGCTCACTCTTCAGCTACTGTTATAAAAGAATGATCCTTGAGAAAGAGTTGAAGTGTACAGACTGTCTCTCAATTTAAGGGAACAATTGAGAAAATATGGAAAGCATTGCAAGGCTAAACATGAAATATTTATAGAAAAATCTTAAGCATATAATAAGGACAAAAAGTGTATCAGCTACCTACTTTTTGACATTTAAGGAAAATCCTCACTCTTAATGTACTGTACTCTCATTTATTTGTGCAGATAAATGATAATATACTTTCTAATAACTTTTAACACTTTAAAATCCTGACATGCATTAGTATGGCTAACTGGTTTCACTGAATCTTTTTTATGCTACCTTCTTCACACTCCAACAGAATGCCAGGTCTCAAAAACGACTTGGTGCCATTCACGCCAGTCTAATGTGCTCATACAAGCCTGTTGGATGTTTAGCTCCTGGCACTCTAACCTTCCTTCACCTATTCTATAGGGTGAGCCCTGCTCCTTATTCCCTCCACCCAGATCTTTATTATTAAGAAGAGCTAAATCTACAGGGCTAAGGGAGCACCTGAGGAATGGGATGCAACCAGGTTTGATTCAAGGAAGGGAAGTACAGGTCTAATTTCTTTGATCAAGAGCCCCTCACTAGCAACACTGTTACTGCCCTTTCCTTGAGAGGCAGGAGCAGAGGAAATGAATTATGATAGTAATCTATCATGGGGATAAGAGATGCCTTTTTGAGCTTCTTGTCATGATGTGAATTATTATTATATTCTTGGGGAGGTGTTAAACCCGTAAGGGGCTGTACAGCACAGTGAGAATGTAAAGTAAAAGGACACAAGTGCTTTGTCAAGCCGTAACGGCTTGACAAAGCTCCTGGAGAGCGAAACGTTGCCACAATAAAATGTCACATTAGTTGCACTTGTGTCCTTTTACTTTACACATTGTCGGTAATTCTACCAACATTATTACAGTGAGAATGGGAGAACACCAGGCTTGAAACAGGGGAGGATAGTCATAATTCCTTAGGTCAGGAGCTCTACACCAGCATGAAGGTACCTTCCTAGAATAGTGATATGGAATCTATAGGAAAATATGATAATGGTTATATACTGAGTAATCATGAAATGTAACCCAGGTGACTACATACTTGTTGTACAATGCCAGCCATTAAGTTTGTTCTTCTGAGTGAACCATCATAGCTTGTGGTGTATATATATTCAGGTTTCCAAGGATCAACAGTGATGCAATTAATAGGTCGGGAATGAGAAGTGAAGTAGTATGCTCCACTAGTAGCATCATCACGCTCAACATCCCAGATTCCTTTTATAAAAAAAATCAATACATTTTACTACTTATATACCAAATGGAACAGAAATTAGCTTCAAAATTATTAATAAGAATCCAATAACAATAATAATGCAATATGTACAAAATATCTAATATAATAAAAGCACAGAGGATAAAATAGAAAAGATGGAAGAAAAAACTGAGGACCATGGTGTGTAGTTTTAGCATGCTTTCTTGTTCTTTGTGCATCCTGGTATAGGGTTTACCCATGCCTATCCTGTTTATTTACTGAAGCATATTGTATATTGTGATAATACTCCTTAAGAGCAAATGTTTGTGGACCTGGGGAAGAGAGGAGTATAGATGAGTGCAGAGTGGAGAATCTTACCAAGCTCACCCCATTTACCACCAACAAGTACAAGGGCCTTGTCAATAGTAGGATGGATCTTCACAGCAAAAGTCCGTTGGGGTACCACCTTGGCAACAAGGTCCTCAGTGATTTTCATCTTTTTCATTGTCTGAAGTACACTGAAATAAAATGCAGTAATACTAATAATTACAATACTATAATTTTATTCATGGTACAAAAAAAATCATGTTCATTGTGAATCCATGAAAAACAGAAGCGGATGAAGATCTTGAAAAATCACAAAGGTTGGTGGATGAATTTGGGAGGGTATGTAAGAGAAGTAGTTAAGAGTGAATGTAGAAAAGAACAAGGTGATGAGGGTATCAAAAAACTCTAGAGACTGATAGATTGAACATCAGATTAGAGGGAGTATGGAAGAAGTGGATGTATTTAGATATCTGAGAGTAGACATATCACCAGATGGGTATATGAGAGATAATGTGAACCACAGAACATACATAGGGGGGAAAAGGTGGGTGGTGTGTTGAAAGTTGTCATTTTTTGAAAACACATTAGCTGTTTACCACCAAGGCAGGGTGACTCAAAAACGAAAAACACTTTCACCAGTGTTCACACACTTTCACCAGCATTCATACACTATCACTGTCTTTGCAGAGGCATTCAGACAAGACAGTTTAGATGCCACTCCAAACAGCCTATATACCAGACCCCACCTGCATTGTACTTCCCACCTCCAGGACTCAAGTCCAGCTAACTGGTGTACCTGAATCCTTTCACACAATATTACCCTACTCACACCCCAACAGCTTGTCAGGTCCCAAAAACCATTTGTCTTCATTCACTCCTATCTAATATGTGCACACACACCTGCTGTATGTCCAAGCCCCTTGCACTCACAACCTCTTTTACCCCCCTCCCTCCATCTTGTCCT
>NC_091347.1:27809066-27811566 GCF_038502225.1 Cherax quadricarinatus
CGCCATAAAGCGGGGCCCTACTGTACATGCTTTCTGCCAATCCCTAGGTACTTTCCCTTCTTCCATACATTTATTGAACAAAAATACCAACCACTCCAAAACTATACCCCCCCCCTCCCCCAGCTTTTAAATTTGTCAAGATTCCATCAGTTCCAGCTGCTTTACCCCCTTTCATTTTACGTAATGCCTCACACACCTCCCCCACACTCACATCTGGCTCTTCTTCATTCCTAAAAGATGTTATACCTCCCTAGCCAATACATGAAATTACTGCCTCTCTTTCTTCATCAGCATTTAACAGTTCCTCAAAATACAGCCTCTCCTTACTTAGCGACATATTCATTTACCGACTGCTCGGACTTACGACCAGCTCTTCAACCAGCATGCAAACCTAATATATATTAGAGCTAATTTCCTCTATTCTGTTTATTATAGTATACAGTACACTACTGTATAAACATTTAAAAATATACTAGAAATGTTATAAATGGTGCAAAGGAGACATTAAAAAAAAATCTAAAGATGGTTGACACAAACCCACTTCCAGTATAGTATGCTCCTTGATGAACAACCGATTCACTTACCAAGCTACTCTTAGGAACAGAACCCTGTCATTAAGAGAGGAGAGACTGTATTCCTGCCATCTTCCCAATACCTCCAACTCCCCATTTACTGACTCCCCTATTCTGTTTTTAACTGACAAATCCATTTGTTCCCTAGGCTTTCTTAATCTGAAGTAAAAAAGGGGAATGCACTAGGGTATAGTAAGGCAGCAGTGTGGGGGCTGAATGAGTCACCCAACTGCACTAGCCAACCCACCCCAGTCTCTCTCCAAACAATGAACAGTAAACATCTCATCACTAGTGGCATTCAACTATTAAATTCATGATGGTTCTTGACCAATCTGTTTCAAATATATGTGAGCTCTATACATAAAGAGTGACCATACATAAAGTATGAATGCATTTAGTTAAAAACTAACAGAGGATAAAAATAACATTAAGAATTCACCCTTAACAAAAACAAAAAACAAATATCAAATATATGATTCTTGATCACTTCTACCAAGCAAATGTGAGCTCTCAATATATGCATAAAATTAGCACACACACACAATATGAATACATTTGGTGAAAAACAGAAAATAATTGTTATAAATGAACTAGTGAAACCAAACTGACAGAAATTAAAAAAAAAAAAAAAAAGGAACAGGAAGAAATACAGTAGGCTGAGGCACGAAAGATATCAGTCTACCGAATTTCCAATAATTTTTTAATGGGACACTTACAAAGATTCCTAGGTAGTAGGTTGGTAGACAGCAACCGCCCAGGGAGGTACTACCGTCCTGCCAAGTGAGTGTAAAACGGAAGCCTGTAATTGTTTTACATGATGGTAGGATTGCTGGTGTCCATTTTTCTGTCTCATAAACATGCAAGATTTCAGGTATGTCTTGCTACTTCTACTTACACTTAGGTCACACTACACATACATGTACAAGCATATATATACACACCCCTCTGGGTTTTCTAATATTTTCTTACTAGTTCTTGTTCTGTTGTTTATTTCACCTCCATGGGGAAGTGGAACAGAATTCTTCCTCCGTAGTTATGCGTGTTGTAGGAGGCAACTAAAATGCCGGGAGCAAGGGGCTAGTAACCTCTTCTCCTGTATATATTACTAAATGTAAAAGGAGAAACTTTCGTTTTTCCTTTTGGGCCACCCCGCCTCGGTGGGATACGGCCGGTGTGTTGAAAGAAGAAGAAAGACTTACAAAGATTATTGTGGCTCAGGCAATTACCAGTACACATTGACTAATACAGTTGTTTCATTGAAATTTGGGCTTTAACAATGGAAAGATACCACTTTTGTAGATATGCATCTTTCTTTGCAACACTAATGCCAATGTTACAGAAAAAAAAAAAAACAGCAGTAGCAGCAATACATCTCCATGTTTCAAGTACTGAAACACCTTGAAACACACCTAATATCATAAAAAACTAGTGTAAAACAATAGTGTCAAATTGTAAAATAAACACTGTTATACGTATTTATGCTGCTATTGCCAACAAGTGATCATTTTTTGCCAAATTCAACACTAACACAATAAGGTTTTCTTTAGATTCCATTTTTCTTTTCGAAGCTCTTTTAAGACATATTAGTCTCTTTCAAAATGTAAGAACAAATTATTGATTTTCTTTCACATGGGTAAATTAGAAATAATGGAACTGCCAAAGATAATGGGTTAAAAATAGTAAATACTTTACAAGAGGCTCTAAATGAATGAGGGGTCATTCTCTAGTTTAGACTCCTCAATTCTTTCACTAGCATTGTTTTTGAAGCAAACATGAAGACTATGGAAAAGGATGCTGTCATTACTTACGATGAAAACACTATAGTATAAAGAAAAAAACGTCTGGCACATATCAATAAACTTTTACATACCACTTACACAACAGTAACTTGTGTTAATGTCGATTGCAAACCAAGTTTACATCCTAAC